>NC_140341.1:9203877-9235877 GCF_963514085.1 Chelon labrosus
TCACGGCGACCCGTCAAATTTGCCTGTTTCGTATCCATTGACTGCACTGACTTTTTTTTCAATGTTATCTGTGCTTTCTTTTCTACAGCAGAAAAAAAAAAGAAAATGCAGAAAAAAAAGAACACGAAGAAAAAAAAATCATAAAAGACTTAAAAAAAAAAAATACAACACAAAAACAATTCCGTCTCACTCTACACATTGCGTACAGAACAAACACACATTCTCCGTTTTCGCACGCAAACACACACTTACACTTCAGTTCCTTTGCTCACGGCTCCTCTCGAGATAAGACTAATAAGATTTAGGAAAATAATTATAAAACTAATGAACAGAGTTGGAAAACAAAACACTGCATGGCAGGTTTTATTGCGCACACGCACACGACACGCACACACGGAACAGCTCATGAGCGCGCACACGCACACACACACTTCCTGGAATTATATGTTCTGCTCCCAAATCTTTTTTCACAGTAGGAATTTAGCAACTGTTGTTTAGTAGAAGAGTATCTTAGCTCTCGGCTGGAGGTAACAAACAACTCCAAATCCTTTTTGAAGTGAGAAATCAGCTTGTTCTCAGTTCCAGCAATCACCCACATATCCCTCACTGCAGTTTGCGCCTCTCATTTAATCAGCATTTTTTCTTTCTTTATTTTTTACTTCAGAGACTCCGGTTGCGTTGTTGGTTACAGTTGAGTCTATTAACCATTGTTTTCATCCGAAATAAAGAGCAAAACCATTGGTCCCTTGAAACGTTTAAACAAGAGCAGCCATTTACAGCCGCGGGCATTATCGCAGCTGGTAAATCTGCTTTCGTGAAAATGTAAATCAAGGTCTTAGGCAGGCTGGGATCAGACACTCTAATTATTTCGTTCTGATAGCGCAACAAACTGATTGGTTTCCAAACTAAAAATTGCCCTGTAAAAAACTCAAGACCGCTTGTAGCGCTTGTCTGCTAAGCAAAGTTTTCACAGTTCTGATCACGCGCAAAGATATGTACTGCATGTGTGCAATGCGGTACGCCAATGCTAAAAGTGTAGCATTGCACCAACGAAGCTAAGGAAGAAGTAGACTGCAGGAGAGTAAAATGTGCTAGCCTGCAGAAAACCTCTCTGCAAAATCGGCTTTGCAAATGTTTTTTATGAGGACGGCAATTCGTTATTCTCAAACATGCGTGAATTAATTTCAGCAGAAAAGCGCTTTAAAATCTGGAAATCTGGACCGCACATTTTAGTGTGTTTAGAGAATCTTGAGCCCTAAATATTTGCAGGCCGATGCAAATGTTCCTCAGTAGATCATGTGTATTCTGTTGGAGCAGGCTCAGGTCTTATGCCCCTGATGTATTAGCAGTACGACAGTGCGGCGGTCTTGCACAGTGGAGAAGATTCTCTCATTGCAGCAAAGCTAAATGCCTGCAGGATAGCTTGCGAAAAGTAATCTGTAAGCTTCCTTCCTAGAGTTTTATGGGCATGCAATGCTTGTTAAATCAATGCTGGATCAAGGCTGCTCTGCTTAATGTTTGGTGAAAACAGCGACTTTATCTGTAACCTGAATGCAATCAATACCACTCCGATCTCCAAAGTAAAAATGACAGATGAGGGAAAAACTGTGGCAAACACATATCCATAACGCCTGCTTCCTTTGCTTAATAGTCGCAGAAAAAAAAAATAAATAAATAAATCAACTCGCCTTGAAAATCAGGGCATTCAACGCCGACACTGACACTGCTTCTCCGTCCGTCCGCCCACCACCACCTATATGCCCCGTAGCGCAAGCAAACAGTCTTAACGCTCGCTGCTGCTGACTGGTGCAGTTGAGGGTGAGGGCGCAGGTTCCTGACGCTGGCGGGGGGATTTCACATCTCAGCGTGCCCAGTCATCGTGCCAGTTGGCCTTGCCAGCCTTCATTAGGTGAAACAGTGAAAACATTCCCCTCCAGGGGGGGGGTTTATGGTGCAGCTTCGAACAATCGATACCAAAAACCTCCAGCGTGGAACTGCCCTTCAACCACGGGCAGAATCTCCCCCGGTCAGGAGAGGCGGCCTCCATATGAGTCCTGCGTATCCAGCGGCAGCTTTCTCTACTAACTCTCTCTTTCTGCTAAATATGACAAAGCAACTCATGTTTCAGATGAATCCAGTGTTTCACTTTTTTTTTCTTTTTTTTTCTTTATTTTATTTTATTTCACTGTTACTGTTACAAAAGCTGTGTTGATGGTTGTTTTCTTCAGCTTGGATGATGCAAAGTCATGCCAAAATGTTGAGGCATGCAACGGGATGTAGAAGGAGCCCTCCTATACGGGACGTACAATCAAAGAGGGATGGGGAACGTAGCACTTTTGTGAGGCTTTTGATGGCATGAATGTGTGTATGCGTGTGTGTGTGCGTGCGTGTGTGTCCTGTTTGGCATACTGTGAGGGAAGCAGTCGTTCAGCAAAGAGGTGCATAAAGTGTGCAGCTATGTTGGGGGAGGGGGACAGGTCAGCTGAGCAGTGGCTGACAATGTGTTTATTGGGTTTTTTGTTCTGACCCTTCATTCATTCATACATTCACATATTCACAAGAGAAGCAAACACACGCCTTGCACTTCAAAGACTCCAGCTTAATGCATATTGAAACTAGATCAAATCAGACTGTCTGCAGGATTAGATCACATATTATTCATGTTGATTAACTGGAAAAAAAAGTCTAAATTTACTGGTTCTTATTGGAAAAAGTGGGTTAAAATCAATGTCTTCTTGCAACAGAAAGCAGAAAAAAACATTTATGAAAAGTGCTGTATTTTAGGTCAAAGCTAAAGACAGTTGTGAAGCAAATTACCCCCAAACTGCAATTATAATACCGGCCAACACGAGACAAATAACTCATATATTCTCTCCTCTCAAATTAAAATCCCTCCTGACACCCGACAGATCTCACAGTCGCTTCGAATCCAAATTCGCATTTCGTTCCCTTCGTGTCTCTCAGCCTGTCGGTTTTCCTGTCACGGCGCTGCTCCGGGTCTCCTGTCGTCTCTCAGGCTCCTCCAGGCCGGCTAGCTGCCGTCCCACGGCCCTGATTAGCATTAGCACTCCCGGGTCCTCCTCTCTAGTTGCAGTTCAGCTAATGAGGTAGCTCTGGGTCACAGGGAAACTGAGAGGGTCTGGAAGAAGAAAAAACAAAAAGAAAAAAAACAACAAAAGGGACCTTGAGCCGTAACGTTTTCGACCAGCGGCCCGCTCGAGATTTGATGCAGAACAAACAGAAAAATCCTGTTAGCAGTGAGAATTTCCTGGAGACTTTGAGATGTTTGTCCAAGCTTCGATGAAAAAAAAAAACGGATTAAAAAAAAAAATGATTTCCCCAAATGAATATCGAAATCATTAAATCAGCCATTGCATTTTATCTCATGGATTACTGATAAAACGAATTACCATTTATCTGCCGGGTCCCGGCGGATGTTTAATCCACTCTCCGTCTCCCAGCCCTCCCTCTTCCCTCCCTTCACAGTTAAAGTGCCATTCTGCTTTTCCCTCCATCCTCACCCCCATCTCTTCCTTTCTGTCCACAGCAGTTGTCCATGCACTATCAGCTGCAGGAACGCTGAATGCACACTTTACACGTTTTGCCCAAAGATTTGCATATTTGCAAGTTAACTGCTGTGAATGTAGTAGATGTAGTGGAAAGAGCCGAGAGTCTGAGACGCAGAAAAGGAGTGAAGGGTGGAAGATGGAGGGAGAGGGGTTGTTTTCTTTTCTTTTCTTCCTTTTACCTAACCCTCCGTTAACTCTTAATTACCGATATGCTCCAACTCTTCATGCTTCATAACATTCTCAGTCTCTCGTCTGCCGTCAGCTGGAGCCGAACTCATCGTTCACAAATGTAAAATAATGTTTTCATGGTCTTATAGCGTGCCCGGTATAGTGGCGCTAGCAGCTAAAGCAGGAGTGAAGTAGCTTTAGTTAAAGTTAGCTTCTTAGCACACTGCAGATAGCACTGTCAAGTCTCACTTCAAACGCGAGGGTGGGCTTGAGTCTTTGGAAACTGTTGTAGAGTCCGATGTTAGATCACTAACATCGGGAAAAACTTTCTTACACATGAAATGGGAGGAGTCCAGAGGAAATCCTGAGGTTTTACTGAAGGCGTTTTCGCACTGAAGGTCTAAAAACTTGGTGACATGAGTAGATTTAATGCCTCAGGTGCAGATAAAGAACCACACCTGAATTTGGTGTTTTAAAACCAACAGCAGATGTTCTCTGGTTGGCTTCTTGGGGTTCAGATCTGATGTAGAGAAGCTAAAAAGTGCTCCGTATATTGTTCTGTTTTGTTTTGCGTATGTCAGAAGGAGCACCGACATAATGTTCTGGCAGTGTCCCTTTGGTTATCACAGATCCGGGGCCCATTTCCTAATACAGCGTCACGAAACAAACGAGATGGTCGAGACCCGTTAATCGTAAAAGTTGCAACTTAATCTGCAATTTGTGACCATCGTATGAGAAGCAGAACACCAAAATCAGACTTAAACCAGTGCGAAAACAGCCTTTAGACGTCCTCTGCGACCACTGCTCATTGTTTAGACGTTCTCCTCAGAGGAACCAGGCTTCAGTTACCAGAGTTTTCCACCGTTATCATCCTGGAGAAGGATTGTCTCTTCTGGCAGCTTTTGTAAATAGCGTGAGATCTCAAACACAGACCGCTCTGTGTGGAATTAACCGTACGTGGCAACAGCACCGTCTCAGACATTTCTATAGATCTGCTTTAGTTCTTGCAAACATTGCACTACATGATCATACTTAGCTATTGCACTCTTCATGTGCGCGCACTGCTAGCATAGTCTGTTGGAGCACTCTTGTCAAATATCCACTTAACATATTTTTTAAACACGGCCAGGATGCACCTTGCCACCAAGAATGATTTTCCGGTCAGTCAGACGGACACATCTGCTTTAAACCCTCCAGTGAAACGCCTTTTTCCATCACACTGTTACCCTGAGGCAGTATGTTGGACTCTGCAAAACACTCGAACAAACTTTCTTGGTATCAGCGGCATCCCGGTGTGGCTCTTGTCTGTACCTACCGTGTTTGTCCATGCTTGATGTGTCAGTATATAAGAGATTCACAGATCTTTACTCCTCTCCTTTGTGTCTGTACGTTTCACCCCACCCCACACCAAACCCTCTTCGCCAAAAAAAACCCCAACCATCAGAGCCCTCTGGGGCCCGACATGCTCAGATATCCAGCTGTTCTGGGGAGTATTCTCATGAGCTATGCAGCTTGGGAGCTCCAAGCAGTTCTTTGGTGAGACTGCAATAACTTTTCCACCTTGCCAGCTAAATGTCCGTTTGGTCAGAGCAGATTGTTTGACTTCAGTCGATCCATCCTCGTAGGTGCGTTTTTCTCTCTGCCTGACGCTTTCTCCTGACGTTCTTTTTGTTTTGGCCTGTTCTATCTCTCAATATATGAAAAGAGGATTGGTACCGACAATTTCTGTTCGTCTGTAAAACATTGCATCTTTCATGTTTCATCCAAGGTAAATTTATTAGAAGTTTTGCTGATCAGCGAGTTCAGCCAATTGGAAATATGACCGCATTTTCTAACATCCACTTTCCTACTATATCAGTCACAATATTCTTTCATAATGTTATGATTGTGTGCTCTATTTTTGTCACTTATTGGTTGTATGGTAAAAATGACCAATTCCCATGAGGTACAGTTTATCTCTTATTGACTGTAGAAACCAAAAGACAACTTTTCAGCCGTCAGACCTTCGTAAGTGACTGATTGTGGACGATATTCTTTGGTTTCTTCATCAACTGTTACTTAAAATTTAAATTGCTTTTCAGTGTGTCGTATTTTCATGCTGTCGTTCAATTTTACAGACGAAACCCGTCTCTTAAAAGTTAAGTTTCAACTGTTCATAAGTAAATTAAATTCAGAGAGACGGGGTTATCCTTCTTGGTTATTTCCACTTCAGATCAAGTTGCAAACTGAAGTTGTAAGCAACTCTGTTTTAATATGAGGTTTTACAAATGACTACAATCTTCATCTTACCTGAGAAACTAAGCATATTGTTTTAAAATCTATATTAGACCCATTTCAAAATCTGTGCAGTGCATTAGGTGATAATGAGACTGAAGTTGACTGAAATGAATTTGGTGCCAATCCTCATTCCACATATTGAGTCGCCAATCCACTATTGTCACCAACCGGAAGAGGTATTTTTAGCACCTTTGTATGATCCTTGCGTGTGTATACAGCTGTTAATGGATCACTGCTATATGTTTCCTGGGATGAATGGACTTGTAGAAAAGTGAAACAAGACAAGAAGATGTGTTTTCACCATCACAACATTCCTCTCATCGGTCCTACAGGGGCTCTGTATCTCCATTCACATCAACCTTGGATCCATAAACCTTCACCTCCACCCCCCGCCTTCCTCTCTTCTGTCACTGTCACCTCTGTTGACTTTACGTTCAGTTCTCTTGTTTTACAATTTTTTGCTGTACAAAGTGTTTAAAATATTATTTGTATTATATGATGTTAGTATGGTAATGTTCTTTATTAAGGAAGAAGAAAATTTATTTTTGTTACTGGTCTGTTTCATAATTCTTTTCTAAATTGGTATTGTAAGATATCTATGCAAGAACTGTTAAGTGGAGCATTTTTATTTAAGAATGTAATATGTGTAATAAATGGTAGAATCTGCTCATGGCTTGGTTTTATTTTGTTCCATCGAAGTTAAAAGCTTCACAGGCTGCAAAACTGCAAACTGCAAACTAGGTCCCGGAAATTTGACAAACTGTCTACACAAAGTTACCTAGATTTGGTTACACCTGTCTGCACACAGTTTTAATTGCCCATCTATAAAACCCTACAAATGTTGGGCCATCTCCCTGCACACTCCTTCCAGGCAAATAACAGGTACCTTTACCTGATTCAGGATCTTGCTAGGAAAGGATAAGTTGCTGCATTCCTGTTTGCCTTTGTGCATTCTGGTTCACTTGCTGCCGACAAACTTGAGGGTTTAGGAAGCTGTGTGCACACAGTTCTTGGCTTTCAAGGTAAAAATTCTGTTATGAGTCGTGAGAACACTGCTGCATAGCAACTGTTGATGCAGGAAGTCACTGAGGCTAACAGCTTAGCAAGCTAATGGGGTGGCTAACTGATCTAGGAACTGCAAGGGCATAATGAAAACGCCTTTTTAGCCAACATTGTATCTGACATATTAAAACTATGCAAGTGAATTACAGTATATCAACTTACCATCCACCTTGGCCATTTCTGACATCTACAGCAAACACGTCACAACTCATGAATGCTGACCTTACTCAACCATGCCTTCAAATGGAACATATTAGCTCGTGGCAGCAACATTGGAAGTTGTGTACACAAATTTCCTGGTGTTCAAGGTAGTATCAGCTTCAAGTTGTGAGAACACTGTTGCTAGGCAACTGATGACATGTACAGTTTATCTAACAACCAGGTAACTTAATGCAGGAGATCCAAGGCCATAATGAAAAGTTGGGAAATATTTTTTGTAGACATATTAAAAAATGATAAAGAAATAAGATATAATCATTCAAAATATGATATGGAATTGTCTTGTGAACACAGTAAACATGACACCAAATGAATGGCTTACACTTAATGGACCTGAGCCATCATTAATATACCTGTACTTTCTCTAATCTAATCTGCTGTGAAATCTGCTAGTTTGGACACTTGCTGTTGTTGTTTAATTAGGCTACAGAACCAGCAAATCAACTGAACACCGATGTAGGCTATCTTTATCTCTGCTTGACTCAGTAACAGCAGCAATTCTTTATTTTTTAACACGTATGCTTTAAAACTAATTTATGTCAAAGGTTAAGATATTTTTCAGGTTTGTTTTACTCCAATATTGCACATTGAGAGCTATCAATTATCCTCAATTACCCTGGCCATACTTTGCATGGGGCAAATTTCAAAATTCGGAATGCGTATTCCAAAGTAAGCATGATACTCCCTTTTTGCGTTTGCATGGATGGTGGAGGAACGGTTCCAATATGACAAATGTTGGCTCGTAGCTGAGACGAAACACCAGCAATTAACCTGCACAATCTGTCAGGACTGTACCGCTAGATATTTCATTTGTCAAACTCAAACTGCTGTTCTGCTGAACTTTGCAATGTAGTTTTATTTATTTATTTTGCATAGAAGGGCTCTGACACATGGCTGCAGAGGTTGATAGTTCTGTCCTAGCTCCTTAGAAAAACAGACTTTTTTGTCATGTTTGTTCCCTGACCTGACACAACCACCATACCCTGACTACTTCTTCTGTCTGTAAGGCACATCTAGTGTGTGCTACGCGTGTCAGACATCTCCTGTGTGTCATTTTGTGTGCAGCAAAATAAAAAAGATAAACGTCAGCCATTCAGAGCTTCAGTGAAAGGAGGTGGTGGAGGAAATGCAAGCACTTAAATCCTAATCCTGAGTATTTATATTAAATCTAAAAAATAATAATAATAAAAATAAATAATTAATTGTTTGGTCCATAAAACATGAGACAATATCATGAAAAATGTGGATCATATTGTCTAAAAATTTAAGTTTTGTTCAGCCAGTTAGATGAAGAAAAGAAGAAAGAAGCAAGGAAACACAACAAATAAATGTTTCTTGAAAATTAATAATAGTAATTTTCTGACTTGTCATTTCCACTTGTAAATGATGAACATTATGCAGTTAAACTGAGAGTGAAAATGGTTCATTCAGCGAGCCGTTTCAAATTTGTGACGCCATTTGTCATTTGTCACGTAATAGATCGCTCTGCCCTATCAGACAGCCTCCTCCTTCCTGTACACAGGTAGCGACGACGCTAGCGAAGCCACACGTCTTTTCGGCACGCATCGGATACACATCCTGGCAGGTAAGCTGCTCTGTGCTCGGCTGTAAAGACTCACAAGCAACACTTTTCTGTTTGCCGTGTGTGCTACCGTGGAAGAAGTAGACTAACTGATTTAGCCCGTTGTTTGCTAACTGGTACAGTGTTACTACGTCTTTGTGTAAGAATCTCCGTTAACATATTTTAGTATTTAGTGCTCTAATGTTAGTGGCTTGTGCTTTTATTGGTCAACCGTATGGACTGATGTGGCTAATGAGCGTCGCGCTGCCATACTTCACCGATACCTGATTTGTTGCCGAGGCAACACAACCCATGTCCGCAGGGTGCCTGTGTGGGCGTGTCTCCCAGAGGAGAGGGGCGGAGTTACAGCAGGGATCTTTGGGAATTCTATAAAACGATTTAACCTTTGCTTGCCCCAGACTGTTCTGCCATCATAGGGCACAACAGCTGTCGACCAATTTTGGATGCAACTGGTACAAGGACAAGTTAGTTAGCTGCTTGCAGTCGTCAACCGAATAGTAATTTGAGAAGGTCGTTTTCCTGCTAATATGGCGTTGTTGTGATTGCCGGTGCAGGGTGACGTCAGCTACCGGATCTCTGTAGGGCCCTGTTTATCACAGTTATTGAGAATTTTGAACTAAAGCATGTAACAGTAGTTCTATCAAGCCATGAAAGAAACATATCAACTTGTGGAAATGGGCCGATCCGATGTCACCTTTAATACAAATAAAATAATTCCTAAATAGTGGAAAATATGAACAAACCACTCTGACCTCTGAGTGGTTTGAATATATCTATAACACCAGTCAATGTCCAGGCTGTGAACACTTTGTGTTTTTGCTGTACAAATATGTGTATGTATGTTTGTTTCAGCTTCTAATCGACCCTCAACACTCATATAAATGACGCACAGTTTGAAAACTTCTCCAGGGAGCACTCTAGTTGTCTAATTGTAATTTTATTACCAAATCATCTTATATGTCCACACATATGAGAAAATGTGTTGTGGTGGCTAGTACAGTACATATACACATGAGTCCAGAATATCAAACAAATAAAGGAATCCATATAAATTGCATAAATATGACCTACCTCATTTATTTAAGTACATCAGTCTGCTGTGTATTGAGAATTTTTCATCTCAAGTGCACCAGAATGATTTGTAAATGTATAAAATGTCTTTTTCTGATGCAGGGCCCAGTTTCAAAACTCTCAACTTTCTCATTCAATTGAGTCGCATCCTTTCACTTTAGACAATGCAGCCGGAAAAAAAAAATCATCCCCGCGTGTCTACTCAGATATCATTATGAGTAACACGGTGGCGCATTATTCCTTCATTACGGCCGTTTAAGGCAGATGGACACGTCCTGTCCAGCCGCTGGCAAAGAAGAGGAGCCCGGGCGGCGTATGGAGCACCGGCGTCGCAAAACCACAACAGAGCGGCTCGTATCCTCAACACCGGCGGTGATTCAGGTTCTTTATTACAAATTAAAACAATCTCATGAATATCTATGGCTCCCCCTCCCTGTAAATGGCTTCACGGTCTTTAATTAGAGCTAACTCGTCACTGGCTGAGCTGACACAAGCCAATGTCATGCAGACTAAATGAGGTAATCAAATAATTAATGGCTAATTGGGGATCAATTAAGCAGAAGATAGGGGGCTCATATACAGCATATCTGCTCCGTGAGTTTGCCCTCTTACATAGAAATTGCTAATTAACTAATTGAAAGGAACTGAACTGTGATTGTATTTCCCTGAAAGGACAGACCTGGTATTCATTCCTCTGGTTTTAAATCATCCTAAAAGCTCTCTCCGGCTTTTCTGTAAATACAGCGATTCTACATTTGCTTTCTTTCTTTCTTTCTTTGCTTACAGAGCTCTTAAGATGAAGACATCTCAGGAAAGCCAACACGGAGGGTTATTATCATTTCTCAGCAGTGGGCTGTGTTGGCTGGAAAATGGGGAATTCACAATGCTGATTAGTGTGGGCATTTTGAAGTTTTGCAAGCTTATTCACTTCTTGTCAGAGGTGGAGAAGGGAGGGCGAGTGAAGCCCCTTTCTAATCTTATTCAGCAGCATTAGTCTGTGTGGCGTGGGTAAGTGTTTACAGAAACAGCAACCATCAGCTTTCCTTAACAGCAGAAATAAACAGAAATGCGGTGACTTGCTCCATAGCATATTCTATACTTATCTCCCAGAAGGACCATGTCAGCTCATTCAAGAGACTCTTAGACCGCACTGTCCACCACTATAATGCTGCTTTGTACTAAAAGATGTAATATATCACATCAGCTGGGCACAGAGCTGCTGCAGCTCTAAAGTCATCCCAAACTACTGAGGGACGCTGGCTGCCAAGGCCGCATTTACACTCCTGAAAATGTAATGTCATATTTTAGTAAGAAGGATTGTACACAAACCTCAGTGTCTACATTGGCTAAATTCATTTTTGCAGCGTATAGGCATTGTAGACGTGGTATGAAATCTGAAGCAAATGCCCACAATGTTTGGCAACTTGGTGGCAGCAGAAAATACACCGATCAGACTACCTTCCTAATGTCGTGTAGGTCTCCCTTGTGCCTCCAAAACAGTTGGGACTCATCAGAGAATGGACATGGGCCTTCTGAGGGTGTCCTGTGGTGTCTGGGAACAGGATGTTGTTAGTGGGGGGCCTTTGGGTCCTGTGGGTTGAGGGGAGGGGCCTCTGTGGATCATCCCAGTTTGGGATCTAGTGAATTTGGAGGCCAGGTCAACACCTTGTGCTGTTCTTCATGTTTTTTTGAGTTGTTCCTAAAGCGTTGTTGTGTGTGTTCCTGTGTCAGGCTGCATCCTGTTGGGGACGACTGCTGCCATCAAGGAGTGTCATTGCTATGGGGTGGGGGTGCCTGGTCTGGTCTAGGTGGGTGCTACATGTCTAGGTAACATCCACATGAATGAATGCCAGGTCCAAACGTTTCCCAGCAGAACACTGTTTTGTCACAAAGTGGTCAATGTTATTTTCTTCTACTGTCAGTCGTGTTCAAATGGTTTAATAAGACATACAATATGTGTTTACCTGCCACAAAACATCTGTCAGAATTGAAGGTTCTGCCTGTCGAGCATCGAATCTGACAGAAATGTTAGGAAGTGAAAGAAAATTAAGAAGCACCCATGTTTTCAAAGGTAAAGCCCACATCAATTCCAGCTTTATTCATATTTTAAAAGACAAAAATAATTTGTTGTTTTGCTACTTCCATTTATTATGTCACTCCTGGAAACTAGTTGCGTCACCTGATGTTCATCCCATGTGGGGCTGTGGGTGTTAGATGCCAATAATTTCCTCTTATCAAAGGCTCACACCACTCCTTCTCAATCTGATTAAGTCTTTATTTTATTCTGGCCAGTCTCTTCTTCCTGACTTGGTTAAATGAGGCATTTTTCGACTGATTGTCCTTATTATTAGATGAATATCAGTGTCCATGGGAACGCGACGGGTGACTTATCACCACCATTTAAGTTGAAATAGTGAACAGTTGGTCGTTTGCATATTCAACAGCCACTCGGTCGCATCATCATTTATTTGGAGTAATTTGGAAGTCAAACATTTATTCTCTTTTTTTTTTTGTCACCAATTCTTGACTTGAGTATCAATCTGTTTAGCTCATAAACTATCAAACTATCAACTATCTTCACGTTATTTGGTGACAGACTGGTAGTAAAGTTTTTTCTAAAATCCGTGTTGTAAACAATAACTTACTGAATATAACAGAGTTTATTTGCACGGGTACATTAGAGTACAGGTAGACTGGAATTCTTGTGTGTGGGTCAAGCTTACTAAAATTTAGAAGGATTAAAAAAAAAGCAGACATACTAAACAATCATAGATAATAAAAACAAATACAACACTTTAAGATTGTGGCATACAGTTAAGTGTGATTATGGCAAATTTAAGATTAAGGCAACTACAATTCTGGATAATAAGAAACATGAAACACCAGCTCTGTTCGTGAAAGTCAGACGCTGCAGCATCCACCCCCCCCCCCCCCAACCTGCATACTCTTACTTTTGGTTTCTCTTCACAAAGGTCACACCGTTTCCTTGAATGGCGCAAGGCATAAATCATGAGGAGTAGAGCCATGTAACACATATGTGTTTATCTTACACGTGATATAATCAGCCCAGTATCTTACTGAGACTGGGCCTTGCTGCTGTGATGTACTGTAGATGCCTCCATATTGCTGGATTAGCCATTAGAGGTCAGTGAAACAATGCCGTCAGTCAGCATTTACCCTCGAGCAGGCATGACCACCTTCCTAATATTGTGTAGGTCTCCCTTGTGCCTTCAAAACAGTTGGGACTCATCAGAGAATGGACATGGGCCTTCTGAGGGTGTCCTGTGGTGTCTGGCAACAGAATGTTGTTAGTGGGGGGCTTTAGGTCCTATAGATTGAGGGGAGGGGTCTTTGTGGATCAGACTTGTTCCAGTACATCTCACAGATACTTGATCAGTTTGGGATCTAGTGAATTTGGAGGCCAGACCCACACAATTTGCTGTTCTTCATGTTTTTGTAATTGTTCCTAATGTGTTTTTGTGTGTCTGCATCCTGCTGGGGATGGCTTCTGCCATCAAGGAGTGTCACTGCTACGGGGTGGGGGTGCCTGGTCTGGTCTAGGTGGGTGGTACATGTCTAAGTAACATCCACATGAATGCCAAGTCCAAAAGTTCACCAGCAGAACATTGAGTTGTCACTATTAACTTCTCCTGTCAGTGGTTTTAATGTTGTGGCTGATCAGTGTAAGCTGCCAAGACACTGAACACACCTCCAACATGATCAGCTGTGCATTAACATGCTAAACGCTTGTAATGGATAGTCTGCTACCTAAGCACCAGCAGCTGCATCAAGAAGGTAAAAGAAGAACTGTGTCTCCCTTTCTGGAAGAATCTACGAGGTCTAGACTCAACTCCAAGCAGCGTTGGTGGGATTTAAGATTTCACAAATGTTCACACAGTTAATCCTTGCAAATTGAGTTCATTAAAAACGGTTTACTTTCGTTTTTCTCGTCTTTTGTAGCGTCTCAGCAGTGTGTCTCATCAATCCGAGCCCTGCAGTGCGCCGAGCCAGCCTCCAGAGTTTCCACCAAAACGCTCCGGTCTAAAAATACAAATCTACATGCACAAACAGTTCTCTCTCTCTCTTTCTCCCGGCACACACGCATAAATCCGTTTTAGGAGCGAGGCCGGCTCCATGAGGCGGCAGTCGCATTTCTCTTGCCCACCTGCTTGTCTTCCTTAAGCATTATTTCGGCAGTGAAGCTTTACGGCTTCCTTGAGTTAGAATCACAATAGGAAGGAATCAGCCTGGTGTGAAATTTAACGGAGTGGGTGTGTAGGCGGATGTGGTGGGAGGTAAGAAGACATCAGTTTTAATTTTCTCTTCCCGAAACCAGTTTGGTGATGCAGGAAAAACCGATGGGATTTTTAATTATTTCTCAGGAATAAGGAATCGGGTGACGCAATGAGTTTGATGGGAAGCAATGAAACTAAGAGTGCAGTTAGAGCTGGATTTATGTTTTTGTGTCCGATCTGAGCTGAAGTTGTTGCCTACCCGGGTGCCCTACCAATTACCAATCAGGCATAACATTATGACCACCTTCCTGATATTGTGTAGGTCTCCCTTGTGCCTCCAAAAATAGCTCTGACTCATCAGAGAATGGACATGGGCCTTCTGAGGGTGTCCTGTGGTGTCTGGCAACAGGATGTCGTTAGTGGTGGGCCTTTGAGGGGAGGGGCCTCTGTAGATCACCCACAGATACTTGATCAGTTTGGGATCTAGTGAATTTGGAGGCCAGGTCAACGCCTTGTGCTGTTTTCCATGTTTTTTGGGTTGTTCCTAAACCATTTTTGTGTGTGTGCCTTTGTCAGGCTGGGTTTGTGCCGAAACAAAGCGCGATTGCTTTGTTCACATAAGCCCAAACGAACCGACCTGGGAAGAAGTTCTCCTGGTTTTGGACCAATGCAATAGATGTGAAAGCCTCCTAAATCTGGTAATAATAATAATAATGACAGGACTTTGAAATGTTGCAGCCACAGTGTCCAGCAGTTTGTGCTCAACAAACAACTCTTGTGCTATAACTGGAATTACATTATATTAGATTAACGACAGATCCACTTTAGATACTTCAGTGTAGCTCTCTAGTTTATGTGGTCCATAATGGACCCATCAGCTACTAACACCACAACCTTAACAATGAAACATACTGATGTATCTAAATTTCTTGCTCATAAAACCAAAGGGCATAACAGCGTCCTGTTTTCTTAGTATTCAAATATTCAAGATAAAAGATAAAGGAGTTTGGCGGGGAACAATACTAAATATGCCAAAGATGAAATTAATATTTAAGCAGTATTTAAGAGGACTGAATGTTCCTTCCCTTTCCTTGGTGTGCACATGTCATCCATCAGTACTTTAAAATGTTAAAATGCATACATTGCACATAAAGTTGGAATCAAATATTCCTCATGAAATGATTGCGATTGACAATATAATGCGTATAAACAGGAATGAAAAGAGGAATGTGTCTGACAACAAAACTGTTCCAACTTTATGGGCAACAGTGTATCATTGCCGATAGCTGGTGTTACTCAAAAAGGCCGTGATCGCTTTTGTTCCATTTAAATTTGCAAAAAAAAAAAAAAAAAACAGAAAGCAAATGATGCACACAGACACACACCACAGCAGAAGAAGAAGAAGAAGAAGAATGGATGAATGTAGAATATCGATCCCTCTGCGGCAGATTATTTAGTCAACACTCCACCATCTGGACTAGACAAGCATTTATTCATGTCGCGCGTTTATTTCCGCGCGGGACGGATTGTGCCCGAAATCGTTTTGCAATAGGTTTAGAAGATTCCAACTTCAAAACAATTAGAAATGAGAGGTCATTTATTAACCTTTCACAGATTAACAATCAGATCAGTGAGCGGATATAATAATATATAAATTAAAGATAGTACAGCTGGGTTGTCGATTGAAAAACAAAACATTTATTAAACAGGGAGGCGTCAGTCCATCTGCTGTAACAAATGGTAATAACGACTTTTTAACATAAAGAATGAATAACTGTCTGTTGACCAGATGTTCTGCAGCCAGAAGATCAGTTTGGTTGTCGGCCTTCAGAGGATTAAGATGATTTATTAATCATTAAAAAGTAGGGATGTCCCGATCCGATCACGTGATCGGAAATCGGGGTCGATCACGTGGTTTCAGACTCGATCGGAATCGGACGTTACATCCCGATCAGGGATCGAATATATATATATATATATTTATATTTATTCTCATTATTTTTTTTATCAGATCTATAATATTTCAAAACAAATGGGAAAAATAACAGCTTAGTATTTGCTGTTATGTGGTGGTACAGAGTCAGACCGTCTCAACTCCACACAGAAACAACGTATGCGGCATGACGTCACTTTGCCGTCACTCTGTTTCTTCGCTGTTCTTCATTTTTTTTAATGTACTGTAGAAGTATCGGATCGGGACTCGGTATCGGCAGATACTCAAAATCAAATGACTCGGACTCGGACTCGGGGGCAAAAAAACCTGATCGGGACATCCCTATTAAAAAGCAATACTAACAAGTTGTTAATCCTACACAAAATTTGCCTTTTTTTTTTTAAGTAGGAGCTCTCAGAGGAGGCCGCTGTCCTCGCCAAGTGTTTGCTGTGAATGAAGGAACCGGGAGCTCCCACTGTGTTGCTCTTGGACAGGTGTGTTTCTCTTCCACTGGTTTCCTGGTGCTCTGGTTCGTTTCAGGCTGCCAAACTCAATACAGCTCCCGCCAGCTACGGGTGGTGGGAACCCTGATTAGTTGTGACTCCGTCTTCCTGAGTTTCAAACACAAGCTTCATGATAGAGTCGGCGTGGATGGCGTTTAACCGCTTGTCTCCTGATGCGAGCGTTGGCCCCGTCTTACCGAAAAACCTCTTGCTGTTCTTTGGGTTTGTGCGGTGCCGTTTATTCTGTTTATGGCAGCTTGTGTTTAACGATAGGGAGGAGAAAAAAAAAAACAAAAGACATCCCAGAGGCTTAGTTTGTAGGGGTCAGTGGTCACAGGGTCTGGACTCCCGGGGGTCAGTGAGGCAGAGAGAAGTGGTCTGTGTAAATTCTGTCTCTACATGTTCAGATAGATGAACTAATTACCGCGAGTGTCTGCAGAGGTCCACAGACAATCAAGTCTTTAGCTTATCTGCTGCTTACAGCCACTCAGGAGGTCAAACACACATTAGCCCGCTATCACTGCTAATCTCTGTCTCCCCGTCAGTCTCTGCTTCCTCCTCACTCCACTTCAGTAGCTCTGTCTTTTAAACACACACCCTCACACACACACACACATGCACACGCTATGCATGCATGTCGTTTAAATAACCAGGTTATCTTCGGTTTTCTGCACAACACTGATTTCTTAAAGGCGATGTAAACAAAAAAATGGATTTCTTTCCATAATGTTCAGGGGTTAGAGGTGGTCTGTTAATGCGAGAAGCTTTCTGCCTGATTCCTTAGTCGTGCCGACATGAGAACAGGTTTTTAATTGGATTTTTCATGTGCACAAGAGAGTATTAGAAAGGAATTAAAGGAATATGCTCGGCAAAATGTAATGCTACAAATTCAGACATATTCTTGGACTAATCATAATCCTTTGGTCCCTCCCCAACAGAGATTCTCGGTGCAGCATTGGCTGCATCAGTCTCGTATGTAGTTGGACTAACTACGCTAATTAGCCACAACATTAAAACCACTGACAGGTGAAGTGAATAACATTGACCATCTTGTGACAATACAGTGTTCTGCTGGGAAACTTTTGGACCTGGCATTCATTCATGTGGATGTTACTTAGACATGTAGCACCCACCTAGACCAGACCAGGCACCTCCACCCCATAACAATGACACTCCTCCAGCAGGATGCAGCCTGACACAGGCACACACACAAAAACAGTTTAGGAACAACTAAATAACAAACATGAAGAACATCACAAGGTGTTGACCTGGCCTCCAAATTCACTGGATCCCAAACCCATCACTGAGGCCTGGGATGATCCACAGAGGCCCCTCCCCTCAACTCATAGGACCCAAAGGCCCCCCACTAACAACATTCTGTTGCCAGACACCACCGGACACCCTCAGAAGGCCCATGTCCATTCTCTGATGAGTCACAATTGTTTAGGAGGCACAAGGGAGACCTACACAATATTAGGAAGGTGGTCATAATGTTATGCCTGATCAGTGTACAGTTAATTTAGATTTGTTTGTTTCAGCTGTTTCCAAAAATACAGTTAAGACAAAAAAAAAAATACCCAAAGATGATCATTTAAAACTTTATTCTTGAAATTGTACAACTTTAACCACAAAATCTCTCCACAATCTAATCTGTCCAAATGCATATAAATATGGATGTCTTGATTTAAATTTACTTTAATCATGTAAGTCCTAAAGTCTATGCAACTCTTTCTGAAAAAACAACAACAACTAATGACTAGACTAAACAAAGACTAATGCCTAATCCTTCAAAATTACTGATTACTTTTGTTGCTTGCTGTGGCGCGACACGAAGAGCCACGCTAAGCTCATTTGCAAGTTTCTGATTATTTCTGGCATATGAAATTGTTACTTTACTTCCTCTTTCTACCTGAACTAAACAACAATAATGCTGAAATCTAATCACTCCCAACACCTCACAACAAATATATGTGGTCATTATCCCAGATTAATCAAACTTGTTAATAAATTCTCTCACTTTTTTGCTCTAGAAGGTGTTGTGCCCTTCATTTTAACTTGATTTCATCCACAAATTATTATTTAGGCTACATTCATATGTCAAGACGTCCTGAAGGTTTCTACAGTATTTTTACAGGGTTATAGCAGTGGCAAGTTTCACAGGAGGAACTCAAACGAGCCTCCTGTAAACGGCGACGAAGAATTGAGATGTGATGTGGTAACATTACAGCTTCGTCTGGAACAGTAATCTAGGAAATTGTCCTCCTTTGTGCAGACGATGAGCGCGACATGTTCCACTTATCACAGAGAGTCAAATATCGAGCTGTTATGTTTCCACCTTCATCTCCCTCTGTCTCAGCCAGGGCTTGTGTGTTTGGTTGACTTTATCTCCAGCTGTACTGTAAAGCTTTAAATTATTCAGTGCATGCACAGATCGAGAGAGAGGGAGAGCGGGAGAGAGGAGGGGGCAGAGAGATATTGTCTTCGACAGCAGCCTCTATTTTCTGCTCTTCCATCTCACTGCATATCAGCTCAGACACTGTTTGCCAGAATAAACCCTGTGCTCCTTCCTCTTCTCGGTTGTCTAGTGGAAGGTCTCTTATTCCTTGGTTTTCTCTGAAGGTAAAAAGTGTTTATGGTAATTAAACAGATGCAGATTAACTGCTCCACATTAATGCTGATTTACATAAACTTTAGCTGAACTTTTTACATTGGAAGATTTTAGACTAATCATCAATAATGAGTAAAAACCTACTCGTCTGAGTTCTAATGACTGACTGTTACATGAATAGCTGCACACCCTCAGTTAAAATCCTGCAGTAGTTACTCTTTATCCTTCTCTGATTCACCAAAGCATTGTTGTCTCACATTTTGACTTTTCATTTCTATATACTGTACGAAGCGAATTCATTATGTTTACAGATGTGTTGTTCTATAGAGCCACAAGCGATGATGCGACAGTAAATAATGTAAATATTACAACATCTGTAATGTTGTTGCATAGTGCATCGAAAACATTGTGCCTTCTTTCAAATTCTATATGTTGTAATGTCATGATGTAGTGTTGCACAATGCCCTATAATGTCATTATATAATGTTATGTATATATAGAATATGTGTTGTGTCATTCTGTAGTGTCCTATAGTGTCATTACATACTGTTCTGTAGTGCCATAGTGCAGTGTACTGTAGTGTAATTACATAGACGTCTGTAGTGTAATTTTATAGTGTCACAGTGTAGTATACTGTAGTGTATTACATACAGTTCCGTGGTGTAATTACATAGTGTTCTACAGAGTCATAGTGTAGTGTAGTATAATTACATATAATTCTATAGTGTCATAGTGCAGTGTAGTGTTATTGCATAGTGTTCTATATAGAGTCGTAGTGTAGTGTAGTGTAGTATAATTACATAGAGTTCTGTAATGTCATAGTGTAGTGTTATTGCATACTGTTCTATATAGAGTCGTAGTGTAGTGTAGTATAATTACATACTGTTATATAGTGTCATAGTGTAGTGTAATTACATAATGTTCTATGGAGTCATAGTGAGGTGTAATTACGTAGAGTTCTATCGTGTCATAGTGTAGTGTAGTGTAATTACATAATGTTCTATAGAGTCATAATGTAGTGTAGTGTAATTACATAATGTTCTATAGAGTCATAATGTAGTGTAGTGTAACTACGTAGAGTTCTATAGTGTCATAGTGTAGTGTAGTGTAATTACATAGAGTTCTATAGTGTCATAGTGTAGTGTAGTGTAATTACATAGAGTTCTATAGAGTCGTAGTGTAGTGTTATTACGTAGAGTTCTATAGTGTCATAGCGTAGTGTAGTGTAATTACATAGTTCTATAGTGTCATAGTGTAGTGTAATTACATAATGTTCTATAGTGTCATAGGGTAGTGTAGTGTAATTACATAGAGTTCTGTAGTGTCTTAGTGTAGTGTAGTGTAATTACATAGAGTTCTATAGTGTCATAGTGTAGTGTGATAACGTAGAGTTCTGTAGTGTCATAGTGTAGTGTGATTACCTAGAGTTCTGTAGTGTCACAGTGTAGTGTGATTACGTAGAGTTCTGTAGTGTTATAGTGTAGTGTGATTATGTAGAGTTCTATAGTGTCATAGTGTAGTGTAGTGTAATTACGTAGAGTTCTGTAGTGTCATAGTGGAGTGTGATTACGTAGAGTTCTATAGTGTAATAGTGTAGTGTAGTGTAATTACGTAGAGTTCTGTAGTGTCATAGTGTAGTGTAATTACGTAGAGTTCTATAGTGTCATAGTGGAGTGTGATTATGTAGAGTTCTGTAGTGTCATAGTGTAGTGTGATTACGTAGAGTTCTATAGTGTCATAGTTGTAATGTAGTGTAATTACATAGAGTTCTATAGTGTCATAGTGTAGTGTGATTACTTAGAGTTCTATAGTGTCATAGTGTAGTGTAGTGTGATTACGTAGAGTTCTATAGTGTCATCGTGTAGTGTAACATGATTACATAGAGTTCTATAGTGTCATAGGGTAGTGTAGTGTAATTACATAGAGTTCTATAGTGTCATAGTGTAGTGTGATTACGTAGAGTTCTATAGTGTCATAGTGTAGTGTAGTGTAATTACGTAGAGTTCTGTAGTGTCATAGTGTAGTGTAGTGTGATTACGTAGAGTTCTATAGTGTCATAGTGTAGTGTGATTACTTAGAGTTCTATAGTGTCATAGTGTAGTGTAACATGATTACATAGAGTTCTATAGTGTCATAGTGTAGTGTAACATGATTACATAGAGTTCTATAGTGTCATAGGGTAGTGTAGTGTAATTACATAGAGTTCTGTAGTGTCATAGTGTAGTGTAGTGTGATTACGTAGAGTTCTATAGTGTCATAGTGTAGTGTAGTGTAGTGTCGTCTCCACTTCCTTGCACTGGCCAAACTGGCACTATTTTCCCGGGGATACGGGCGGCGCAATCTTGTGAGTTTGGAGCCAGAGTCAGCGCAGTGCGCTCCGAGAGTGGAGCCACGCAGAGCCGCGTTAACGATGACCCAACCAGACTCACTCTTGTTTCTGTTGAATTAATACTGCACTCTGCTCCACCAGTTACCACCAAGAAATGTTGGACTATACACTGTACTTACTTTTTAAACATTTTTTTTAAAACTCTCATGGTCCCACGGTACTGCTTACTGCAGCCAGTCACAGGGGAAGCTCTGCTTGCTTTGGCTTCACTTTTGAGGAGCAGTTCTGCCGCCCAACTTTATACTGTCTATGGTAATTACATAGTGTTGTGTAGTATAGTTTATTGTAGTGTAATTACATAGTGTTCTATAGTGTCACAGTGTAGGGTACTATAGTGTAATTACAAAGTGTTCTATTGTGTTACAGTGAAGGATTCTATAGTGTAACTACACAGTGTTCTGTGTTTTTTTTAACTTGATCAGAAGCCATCTGCCTTAGGCTGGCTGGGTAGAGACAGAAAAATGGTGAGAGGAGAGGATGAGAACAGAAGGAGGATCAACATGACTTCATAAATACATCTGAATAAGGCGTACATGCCGCATATAAAGATGATACAAACAAGAGTACAAGGTATAGGTGATGTGTGTCACACGAGAAATTGATAGTGGATCAGAAGAATGGATAGAGCTAGCACACGTATGAATGGAGAGACAATAACTTAGAAGGTAGGTGCATCATCTGAAGTCTCCCAGCAGCGTAGACCTATAGCAGCAGAACTAAGGGTTCAGAGTCACCTGAGCCAGCCCTGACACTAAGTTTACTCAGAAAAATTCAGCTTTAGCAACCTGTGTCTCCCAATATCCAGCTCCAGCTTCTGCGGACACGGCGAGACACTGGGTTTATGGAGAAACCACGGAAATTTGTCTCTAATCAAAAAGCTAATGACTCTCATCAGACTGTTTCCTTTGATACGAGGCCTGAAAGAGGATCACGGATTCCTCCTGTCCGTGCAGTTAAAAGCCTCGAGCTCTTTGTGTCCCTTCTGTCAGTCTGTAATCATCAAACATGAAACAGTATAAAAAGATGAGAGCTGCTGAAGGGCCTGTTTCTCCTCACAGGAAGATGGTTGAACAGAAGCAGAGAGTGTTTAGAGGAGAACAATGAGACTCTGTCCTCCAGCGGTTCTAGATATAAAGATACACAGAAAAATCTAGGTTGTATATACAAGGTTGTATTTTATCAGATTGCACCTTTTGGCATTTGATACAGAGTGTGAATGGTAAGTATCCTTCGAGAAGTGTGTGTTTTAAGATAATACTGTGAGTCAGTTTTCATAATTAATGATGCAGATCGTTTCATATTTCATCCAATGTTGTGCTTCATGGTCGCACTCTTTTCAATCACAGCTACACAAAGAGGAACTCAGGTCAATACGTGTGGCGATAAAAACAGAGGAAACCTTCCGAACAGTCAGGTAATTTATTCAGATCTTCTTGTGTGTGTGTGTGTGTGTGTGTGTGTTTGTAGGGAACGAGAGAAAAGCAGCGAGTCCGTTTGTGTGTTTTTGCACCTGGTGCATCCGGCAGGAGCCCATTGTGGAAGAGGAAAAGGAAGAGGAAGCGCGAGCTAACACATCAATTCACCCACGTACGCGGCTCTATTCTTCTGACTCAAGGTCTCAGGTCACTGCTGGAGGATCTGCTCTGATAGAACTGGAACAAAGAGCGCAGCAACGGCAACCTAATGCTCAACCAAAACACCACGGAGCCGCATTCACCGGTCTGTGCTCAACAGCTGCACATTCATGTGTTCAAATTTGTGCGTCGCAGTTCAAGAACACGCCTTGTTTTCGTGCCCATTTGAAGCTGTAAGAGGCAGCATTCTTGTATAGTGCTGTCAGAAACACAAAAACAGGCCTGTTACACACCGATCAGCCATAACATTAAAACCACTGACAGGAGAAGTAAATAACACTGACCATCTTGTAACGATTCAAAGTTCTGCTGGGAAACTTTTTGGACCCGGCATTCATTCATTCGTGCGGATGTTACTTAGACATGTAGCACCCACCTAGACCAGACCTGGCACCCCCACCCCATAGCAATGACACTCCTTGATGGCAGCAGCCATCCCCAGCAGGATGCAGCCTGACACAGGCACAGACACAAAAACACTTTAGGAACAACTCAAAAAAACATGAAAAATTTGTTGACCTGGCCTCCAAATTCACTAGATCAGGAGTCTTCAACATTTTCCAGGCCAAGGACCCCCAAACTGATGGAGAGACATATGTATATGTGTATTTAAAGACATTTAAATGTATGGGAAAACAAAAAATTGCGACCCCCCCTGCAGTACTTTCGCGGACCCCCTAGGGGTTGCGGACCCCCTGTTGAAGACCTCTGCGCTAGATCCCAAACTGATCAAGTATCTGTGGGATGATCCACATAGGCCCCCTCCCCTCAACCCATAGGACCCAAGGGCTTGCATTGAAACTGTCATGTCATTAGAGAGGAGGAACAATTACAGTAACCGCTTTCAACGAACCTCCCTTCTCGCCTTGACACCTAAAATATTGAAGCGATTTAGAAATGGTTACGAAAAAAGAAAGCGTGATATAAAAGGACGCAGAAAACTTGAGGGATATAACTTTAAAAAGGAAAATGTTTAAATACCATATCATGTTAAAGGTCAGGATGCAGAGACTTGACTGGCGTGCAGCTTGACCCGGTTTATGAACACTACAGACGTGACTCACATAAAAGACAGAAACACAGCTCAGTCATCTTTTGATTTATCGATTGTGTCAAAAAAGAAAACAGAGCTCCAGCAATCAGAGCAAAGTCTTAAGTTAGCATGTGTGGTCTTGATGCATGTGTGTGTGTGTGAGCGCTGTCAGGCCGTCCTTGCCGTGTCCAGCGGTGACAGCAGAAGCTTTGGTCCTGTCACTGCTCATCGTTGCTTCACGTCCGCAGCGCTCACTATGTGTCAGTGTTTCTGTTCCACACGGAGGCCAGTGGGGCATCATTACCATCTGGCTATAAGGCTGTAGCAATGTCAAATATAGGCCAGTGAACACACACGCACACTTACACACACACACGCACCCTTACACAACGACGGTCCAGACATTGTGCTGTTAGCACTCGGAGAGCAACAGGGGGAAGGAGGCGACGGGGATGTGAGGCGAGCCGCTGTGACAGTCCATCCAAACTGACCGCCAGCGCTCTGGTGGCAGTTGGCCTGGTTCCTTCTCACTGCTCTGTGACATTCCCTCAATCAGCGCTGTAACACACACACACACACACACACACAAGATCACACATGCTGAGTGATATCCTCCAGCGGCACTCATTGTCTCACTAGACTATCCATATAGAGTCATTCATCCCCTACAGCTCCAGATACAAACACACACACACACACGCCAATTTGTCCCTTTTTGTTCAACGCATCAGGATCAACACATGTGGTCACGAAAATCTCCCTTTTCTTCATTCACTGCAGGACACACATATTCTCGCTTTTCAAATTATTATTATTTTTTTAATTGATTCACTAAAAGATTAATAAAAGGAGTCATCCTTTTTTTTCCAGCTGAGAAAGTAATAAGTGAATCAGCATCAGATGGGCATATTTCAGTGATGCTGATTCACTGTATTACTGTGCACTCACGGCGTTTCAGCAGCAGCAAGTGATCTGAGTACTTTCATTTTGCCTTTAGGTTCAAGAGATGAGTGATTATCACAATGTTTTTTTGGCAGCGCATTTAAAAAGCTCGACGTTGACAGTGGTAGACATTTTAAGACATTTTCATTCATTCATTCATTGTTTGTAACCGCTTGTCCGGTGGAGAGTTACGGGGTGGGGGGGCTGGAGCCTATCCCAGCTGTCATTGGGCGAGAGGTGGGGCACACCCTGGACAGGTCACATTTTTATATTACGTAATACAATTATTTTTTTCGTGTATTAGCATTAGGATGGCAAGTGTGATAACTGGAACACTCATATGATGTAAAGAGCGTAACATATGCGTACTTTAATGTAACTTAAATAGTTTTTGTCTGTTTGTAAATCAAATTAAGGATCAACATTTCCAAAGACGCGATTTCGTAAAGCTGTGCTAAAAACTGCAGTTCCTCGAACGACCACTAGAGGCTGACTACGTAAGCAAGCCGATCCCCATAGACCTCCATGTTAAAAAGCTAAATGTTGGCTTTGGTCTCTATAGCTGTTTCCCCCATTCTTGACAACTGCACAGAGTAAATGATAGATAGATAGATAGATAGATAGATAGATAGATAGATAGATACTTTATTGATCCCGAAGGAAATTCAAGCATCCAGTAGCAATAACATACATTGAACATACATTAAAGTTAACTGATAACACAGTAACCATACACTGAAATTGACCTGAGATAAATGTAAATTTAAACGTGTACAGAGAAATCAAGAAATTAAACATGTAGTAAAATTAAACATTTGCATAGAATTTAAATATGTACAGAAAAATTAAATATGTGGAGGAGTTGAAACTCTGAAAGTTAAAAAATGTGCAGAGGAATTAAACATTTGCATAGAAAATAAATCAAAAAATATCCGTGTTAAGTTAACCCGTGCTAATCGTCTATACAAAAACTACATAAAAAATAGAAAGTAACTAGAAATAAAAATGTTTTATACAACTATAAACTATATTTAAAATATAAAGTGACCGTAGAAGTACAAGTGTTTTTTACAAATATGAGAAAAAACTACAAATGGGGAGGACTGTGTGCAATTAAATTAGGCTGTAAACAGATGAATGAAATGAATAAATGAATGAAAGTCACAGTCACCACATGTAGCAAAGGTAGACAGACATGGCAATGACAGAATGTCCAGGAAGTAGTGCAAAAAGATTTAAAGTTATGCATAATTAAGGGGGTGTGGTTTCTTGAATTTGCCAGGAGTTAAGTGGAATCAGGCCGTGCCAAGATGGCGTCACCTGGCCCCAGGTCGCTGAGATTCAAAACCTTTAAATCTTTAACTACAGTCAATGGTTTTAGCCTGGTTCCAGACCTTGGGACCACAAACCACTGCTCTGAGAGACTGCGACTGCTAACCACTGCGTCAGTTTATGACTTAGATATGCTAACCATTTGCCAGGAAAACAAAACCTCACCAAAGAGAAAGCTGCTAACATGAACTTATAATGCCATCACATCAGTCAGAAATACCACCAAATTTCAGATATTCTCTAAAGCTGCCTTATAAATATTATTTTTATCATTACATTTAAATTGCATGTCCGGCTCTTTACCAGAATCAACATATTACTTTAATATGTTTGCTTTGTGCTAAACAAGACGTGTACGGTCATTTTAACGGAGCTTTAAAACCAAAACTACATATCTGATCATCAATGCAACCACCTGATTTTTCGCGAAGTGATCAAAACTGAAAAATATGAGTTAGTGTAGCTTTCAAATAATTTAATAGTGTATCTGCATATTTAAATGTGACATTTAAATGGGAACTGATCTATAAAGCTCAGTGCGTTTTAATTTGCAGCTACTCTGAGATCAAACCAGGTTGAGCGATTAAAGGTCACGTCCTCGTCTTATATTTAGCAGGAAACCGTCACCCAGAGTGTACTGTAACAGTCCTAATAAGAAACAGGCGGTGCACCCGCTTCTAATATGTAAATAGTTTTTGCGTAACTGGTAGGGAAACAGATGAATCTTCAGCATTTATCCCTGGTGAGTTTCACCTTGCCCAGCAGTCTTCTGAGAGCTGCTGGTCTCATTAATCTCGTTTTCACTCCCCTGCCTGCTTTCCTCTTCTTTTTTTTTTTTTCCTTCCCTCATCCCTCGCTCCTCCTCTCTCCTTTGCAGACAATGATCCAATTAGCTGCTAGCTGCCGTGGCACCAGTTGCCTGCAGATGCCCATGTTGTGTGTGCACGAGTGTGTGTGTGTGTGTTTGTGTAGCCGCCTGCCTCGGTAATTACCAGTCTGATACTCCTGCAGCTCGGTAACCTTCTTCTTCTTCACTCTGTCTCCGTGCTTCCCATCGCTGTTTAAAGAGTACGTAAAGCTGCGGAACGCTTCTGTAGCTTTAATCGGCCGTAGAAGTCGTGGTTGAACTCGGAGCTTGTGGGTTCAGAGTGGATCGAGAAGCGTCGGCGGTGATGCTGTTACATATGAAATCGGGCCCAGACTGAACCGTTAAAGGACTGGGAGAATTCTTGGTGGCGTCTGGCTGATTTAGCTGCAGTGTCCGGCTCAATGAAATCAGTAAATCAAAGTGACAGCAACACAGGTCAGCTAAAGTCTATCAGCCCTAAATAAGCTAAAACATAGTAACCATGGCAAGACTCTGACTTTTAGACATGATAACTTGTCTTAAGCCCTAGATAAAGTGTGCATTTTGCACCTGAATAATTAAGCAGCACCAAAGAGAACAATGTGACTTTGTGTGAAGGTCTTAGATACTACGAAGGCCCAGAAGCGCTACTCCAGGTGGCGCCCATGTTTTTAACGCAGATCCATCAGCTGTTTAAAGTAATACAAAAACCAGACGGGGTCTTTTTTGGGTGGAAAAAGGTCAGGAACAAACCACTTTCTTGTAAAGTTCATCTTCTGTAACCGCTTGTCCTGTGAAGGGTTACGGGGCTAGGGGATGGAGCCTATCCCAGCTGTCATTGGGGCGAGAGGCGGGGTACACCCTGGACAGGTCTCCAGTCTATCTCAGGGCTAACACAGAGAGACAGACAACCATTCACACACACCTACAACCAATTTAGAATCAATAAACCTAATGAGCATGTCTTTGGACGGTGGGAGGAAGCCGGAGTACCCAGAGAGAACCCACGCAACATGCAAACTCCACACAGAAAGGACCCAGTCGGCTGATGGCTGATTCAAACCCAGAACCTTCTTGCTCAGTGCTAATCACCACGCCACTGTGCCGTCCGAGTAAATCAAATATAAGACTCGCAAATAAATGTCTAGACAGAATCGATGCAGCAGAGCCAGACTGCTGTATCTGACGTGAGTTCCTCTCTTGCGGTGAGGCTTTCCATACGTTAGTTTACTCTCTTTGCTATGATGATATTGGTTTCCTTTATCCCCTCTTTGAGACTCCTCGACAGTCACATTCTCCACCTGTCCACCAGGTGTCCTCGGTGTGTTTCCACCTCATCCTCACATCCACCTGCACACCTGCTTCTCCTTACCTCTTTTCCCTTGTGTCCTCTCGTGTGTTGCTTTTGTCTGGACTGTGACGCAATGACGATTTATTTGCACGAAGACGCACTATGTGAGTATTTCTATCCTTCAGCGATCATTCCTTAAAAATATGCAAAACCATCCCCGGCCTGCAGTTGCTTCTCCAAATTGCTGCAGCGTATTTGACAATGGTGCTTGCTCGTATGTTTTAAACATGAGCGTGTTGTTCGGACTGCTGTGATATTTTTTTTATTTTTTATTTTTTTTAAAGCTCTGTTCTCTGTGCGCATTGTAAAGCGAGGCCAGCGTTTTAGATGTATTCACTGTGAAGAGCGTTTCTGAAAAGCAGAGTGTGGATTGAAGGACAAACTGGAGAGAATAAGAATCGTTTTAAAGTATCTGTGTACACGGTCACAGCGTGTTATCTTTTTGTGTCTTCGAGGGCGCATCGCTGATCTATTGTGCGCGTCTCTCCTCTGTCTTTCCCCCTCGCTCCTTTGTGGTCGTCCTCTTTTTCTTCGCCCTCTTTCATGAAGGTCCCCGGGTCGAAGGGAGCAGCAGCTGCTCGGGGCTGTTTAGGATCCAGAGGGTTTGACCTCTGACCTTTATACTACAACACCGCGCCATCCATTTATACTCAATTTAACACAGCAATATGAGTGAGGACGGAGCGGAGCGTGGCAGGCAGGATCAATGAGGGAGCATGCCTGGAATTCAGCAGCGGTGCTTCGTCTTTACTCTCAGAGGAGGGTGAGG
This sequence comes from Chelon labrosus, assembly GCF_963514085.1. Taxonomy (NCBI): domain Eukaryota; kingdom Metazoa; phylum Chordata; class Actinopteri; order Mugiliformes; family Mugilidae; genus Chelon; species Chelon labrosus. The sequence goes on from NC_140341.1 coordinate 9,233,402, forward strand.
CTTATAGTCCCATAATAATTTCAAATTGGGGGGGGGGGGGCAAGGTGAAGACCTCAATGAATATTGGTCAATGTTTTTTTTTTTCCGGTGTATTTATTCATGTAAGTTATATTTTCTTGCATAGAAACAGCATCAAATGATGAAACTAGGGATGCACCGAAACTTTTCAGCCGAAAACCGAAAATTGCTGCGGTTGTTGCTTGCATCATCACAACATCCTGTTTCGGCCGTGTTGTTTCGGCGATAAAAGTCCGAAAATGGCCCAAAGGCGCATTTTCAGCCGAAAATTTTCGGTGCATCCCTAGATGAAACATTGATAAGCAATAAGCAAACAGGCTAATGCAGTTCAGATATAAGTCTCATAAACTGATCATGCGAGCCACTGTCTGGTTCGCCTTGGGCACAGCATCTATTTGGGTTAAATTTGGCCACGCTAACACCACCTAATGACTTCAAATAAAGAACTGACAATGGCAATATGCATGGGATGTCTGGAGAGCAGTTTTTGAAGCTCTGTGTGGATAATTCAACAATGATCATAGTGGTGACCACTAAGGCTTGATTTATACTCCATAACTACAGCAAGCGTTCCACATGGAGCCAATGCCATAGGGACCTGTGCCGAGCATTTACCTGTGCCAAAAGCATTTACACCTGTGCACTCTTGCGTTGGCGTTGTTCTGTGATTACGCCACTGAAACGCCAAGCGGCAACTAGTCAGCTCTGCCGAGTTTCACTCTGTACTTCACACAGTGGCTCCTAGAACTGAGTGGCTCGTGTTGGAGTTGAAGTTAATAAATGTGGATCAGCTTTCACTGAAATCACTGTAGAAGGTGTGAAGGAGGCTGAACCAGTGCCATCGAGAGAGAGAGAGTTGCGACACTCCCATAGACCTCCGTTGTAAAAAATGGCGGCGCTTTTAACCGCCTACTTCCGGGATTTGAAAGTCGGATTAGTTCCAAACACTGTCATTTGGGCGTTGGACCTCATTCATTTACATTGCTGCGAGTTGAGTTGTTCTAAGCTGCTGAAATATCGACCTCTTTTGAATTGTCAACTGTCTATATTGTGTCAGAGGCCCTTTGCGATGCTTATACTGGTCTTCATTTGTATATGCACAGCGTAATTATTTATATTTTATCTTGGTTGTTTCAACCAATTTTCTAGCATTGCCTGCTAGCCTGCTAATTAGCCAGCGCGACTTCCCCTGCTGTGAAGGTAGTTCGGTGATGAATCTCTACCACCTTTATAGCAACTTTTATTTAATTGAATTTTGGGATATACTAACTTTTAATTATGTGACGTGTTGGCTGTACTTAATTTGTTGTACTGTTCCTGTTCCATGTTCACTTGGCTAGTGTACAATTTGCCCAGCGCTACCTGCTGATGCTTGATGAGATGCTGATAGATTGCTATCCCGTATGTCAAGGCATTGTCGTGACTCGTGATTTGAGCGAGGGTTATTTAATTAGGAATGACGGGAATTTTAGGACTGGCGAGTTTGGCGTTGTGGTCCTGGGGGTGGCCACTCATCAGAAGAAGTGAGCTAGCTTCTAGGCGAATTCTGAACGGACCGCCATGGCAGACCTCTTTGCGTTATCACGAAGGTAGGCTAATAGCTGAATCGGAATTTATAAGCAAAATCACGGGAATCAATAGCCTAATACAGCCCAGTTGTGCTCAAATGAATATCATGAGACGTCTACCATCAGATGAATGATACGGAAAAGTTAAGTTAGAGCCTCTAAAGCCAGTGCTACTACCCATGCGAACATGAACACTAAGCTTTTCTCTCCATGTAGCCTAAAACTTATCTAAGTAAGTTTTTCATTGTCACCCTGCCTCTCCAAATGCAAAACTGACATTAACAAAAATGCAATAATGTAATAACAGCTGAAAAAGTACTTGGGTGTGTGTTTTATTTTATATTTACCGTTCAATAATGCAATCGCTGCTGTCTGTCCCATAGAAGAACATGACAGCCAGCGTATGTTTTGGAACTAATTGGGTTTACATGAACCACGTGACAGCCATAGCGGCGACATCAAAGAGTGTCGCAACTCTCTCTCTCTATGGCACTGGGCTGAACAAGGCAGACTTTCTGTGCCTGTCTCTGGCCGCCGCTGAGACACGGGAACAAGGAAGTTCATTTCAGACCAATCACAGCGGTCTGTGTTTAGTTACGTTTCGGGGGAGGTGCATTTCAGTTACGCTACGGGTTAGGGTCCATAGCTACGCCGTAACGCGATACTGTATATTAAGCTTAAGCAGACAGCTAGTGGCCTGTGAGGGCGCCCACCTGTCACTCAGAGCAGACATTTAAATGAGTCAGTCTTGGAAAATCTCAATTCCACCCCGACCGGGCAGATGGCTAGCAACCTTTGAGATCGCCCACATGTCACTCAGATAAGCCACACCTTTAATTATGCATAACTTCAAGCCTTGATATAATTTAAACGAGTGAGTCAAATTAGCA
>NC_140341.1:9236077-9306077 GCF_963514085.1 Chelon labrosus
ATAGAGACCAAAACTGTTTTTTGTACCAGGCTGTAAACGTGTTTATATCCTTTTGGATCCAGCCTCAAGTGGTGATTTGAGGAACTGCAGTTCGCTATTAGTGTGTTATGCAAACTTCTGCTCATTTCCGCTGAGCACGAGTGATGCTGAGGCTGATACCAGAGTTACAACTGCAGGTGGAAAACAAATGTCTGCACAAAATCTTCACGGCTGAGACTGAAAACAGATTGACAGAAGGTTCAGTCACTCAATAAATCCATCCACACTAAGGCAGCCTCCACCCTCCATGTGGATTTGTACACATTTCAAATCAACGTCATCATCTATCCAATATAGTTGTTGACGTCTTAGTCTGAACTGAAGCTTCTAGTTTGAAGTCTGTATAAATCTGAAGACCTAAGTAGTGAATGTGGTGTTTATGTTTTGTATGACTATCTAAAAATGAACTAACCCGAGTCTCTGATTTTCAATATTTTTTGGCTTAAGTAAAGTACACGTTCATCATCTTCATAGGTCGAATCCGTGCATAACCCGTGAGCTGCTCAGCCGGAGACGTTTGTTTCGTCCTCAAACAATGAAATTAAATTCTAAAAAAAACAAAACAAAGAGGCGATAACTGCGTAGAAACGTTTTCTCTTCGTCTTTCCCGTCTTATCAATCCTCTCACAACCCGTCAGATTTATCCAGCAAGCCCTCGGGGGGCCCACACTGGAAACCACCGCCTTAAGTATATTAAACGCCTCGGGCTGTAGTTTATATATTTGCTGCATTGCACACCTTATCGGCTCCCAGATTTCCATCATATATTGATTTATTTCGAAATAAATCTCCCTGCAACGCCTTGAGATGTCAATATTAAAGGAGCCGCTTGAGAAGCTCGTTCAAAGGAGAACCAAGGACCTATTTGGGGTTTTCGTTAAACCTGGAGAGATTAAAAAAAAATTATAATTTCTGCCAGATTCAATAAATAAACGAGGCCAGATTTTGCAAATGGCAAAAGGTTAATTAATGTTTCTGTTGTCCCAAAGTAGGTTTGGCAAAGTAGGCATTTGGGAATTTCTTTGTTGTATTGTTTGTATTGAGAAGAGCTGTGTGTGTCAGTAAGGCTGTATTCTGTATCTGAAATATACAATATGTTCACTGGTACTCTATCAAATAGTAGTTTGAGGGTTTTTTTGTATTATAGCCAGATAGTTACATCTTTTCTTTAGATTTACTCTCATTGTGATTCTCGGAAAATGTTGAGTTGTTCAGCTGAGCCCTGAGACTGTATCTTGGAAGAAACACGTGGCCATGTTTTGTATTCTCTGTGTGGGTAGGTGGGTGGTTACCAGGTGTGGATCCTGCAGAGACACAAGAAATGCACAGATGGCCAAAATCTCCAGGGTCTTTCATATGCACATGTGTAAACAGAGCCGTGCAGCAGGAACACTCACCGTCGGAAAAAAAAAATATGATAAAAATAAGGAATACTCATAAACTTTCTTCTTAATTAGTTTCAACAGTCTTAAATGATGAAATAACCGTTGCTGTAAAACAGTAATCAGAGGCCCGCATAGATGGTTTTAAGTAGTAAAATGCGCTGAACATTATGACCACCTTCCTGATATTGTGTAGGTCTCCCGTGATGTGTCACAGTTGTGACTCATCTGAGAATAGACATGGGCCTTCTGAGGGTGTCCTGTGGTGTCTGGCAACAGGATGTTGATAGTGGGGGGCCTTTGGGTCCAGTGGATTGAGGGGAGGGGCCTCATCATGTGGATCATCTCACAGATACTTGATCAGTTTGGGAATTTGGAGGCCAGGTCAACACCTTGTGCGGTTCTTCATGTTTTTTTGAGTTGTTCCTAAAGTGTTTTTGTGTGTTCTCCTGCTGGGGATGGCTGCTGCCAACAAGGAGTGTCATTGCTATGGGGTGGGGGTGTCTGGTCTGGTTTAGGTGGGTGCCACATGTCTAAGTAACATCCACACCGATGAATGCCAGGTCCAAAAGTTTCCCAGCAGAACACTTAATTATCACAAGATGGTCAATGTTATTCACTTCTCCGGTCATAATGTTATGCTTGATCAGTGTAGTACAGGTACTACATGCAGTTAGGCATCTAATCAGACATGCAAATAGCAAAAACTGCAAAATTAACCCAATAATGAGAAGCAGATTTAGGTTAGAAGGAAGCCTGTTGAGACACCGTGCTGCTCCACAATGAACCATCTATCATAACCGAGCTAAGTGATTCTGGTCTACTAAATACTAAATTATCTCTTTTGCAGCTCAGCACAGACATCTCATATATGTGCATGTATAATTTAGAAAACCGTACGTATTTGGTGCGAAGCGGTGCTTTTGAACCGGAGGATGCAGTTTGCTGTGAAAGTCTAGCGGCCGCAGCAAATCAACAGTCAGACATGACTTCATCAGCGCCGCTCAACAGTTCATCATAAACAGGCGTGTAACCCCCGACGACGAGCGATCATCGCGTCCCTCTCTGTCTCTGCTGCGGTCTGAAGTCTTTAATTAACATGTCTGTGTGACAGTGGAGTGTGTGTGTGTGTGTGTGTGTCTGCAGACGAGTGTGAAATTGGCTAATTAACATGACCTCCCTTTGATCCGGGGAGAGCACACATATGACATCTGAGTCGGGGTGAGCCGGAGGGATGGGAGGATTCCTGGAAATTTGCTCAAGCCTTTGTGTGTATGTGTGTGTGTGTGTGTGTGTGTGCTGCATGTGAGTTCAAGGTTAATTGTCACTCTCGTAAGGTGTTATGTAAGCTTACAGTAAAGGTTAATCAAAGCAGGCCAGAAAAGGCACTCTCGTTTGTGTACAAATACCACGTTTGGTTCAAGTTTGATGCCCTCAACATGTGATAATTATTGGAACAATGATACTAGCCATAGCAGCCATTACTCTTTCCTCTTCTGCTGTTGTTGACCTTGCTATTGTGAGTATTTGGCGGAAGAGCAAAGGTCTTAATAGTGTTGTATTTGTTAAAAAAAAGAAGAAGTGATATTAACACTGTCTGTAAATACCCAGAAGTGAAGCAGCATTGAATAAGAGGAGACAACGAATTAGCCGTTCTGTAAGCACATAGCTGCACCAGATGGAGGGAGTTAAGCAGAAGACAGATGGACAATGAACTGCTTCGCCGCACCAATATGTAAGAAGCATATTCACCCCTGCAATGTGTTTCCTTCCTCCAAAGATGGTGTTGGTCTGCAGAGTGTGACGGTAGCAATAACCAGGAAAAAAAAAAAAAAAAAACACTAACTCCGCAGTATATCAGCATCTCATTTGTGTTACAGAAGTATTTGTTAATCTGGTGACTGCAGTGGTTTACGCAGCAAAGGATGTTAATTAGTTTAAGTCGCGCTCACAACCTGGCTCCATGCCTTACATTGATGCACTTTAAAATTAATGCAAAATCCATGCACCTTTCTTGCCTGAATTTAGGTTTATTGCACCAAACATTAAAGGGGAACTACCGTGTTTAAACCTGGACCTTATTTCTGCCATAAAATACGATCGTTTACTCACCCGTATAACTTTCATGTCATTTATAGTCGTTCGGGAGATATTTAGATCCGCGTATATCCATATAGTGGGAGTGACTGGGGCACCGAAACGCAGCCTCTAAATAACGCATTATCTGCCTCGAAACTCGTTCATTTCAACAATATTTTGTTATGATACGCTAGTGCTATTCCCCGTTGAGTCCGGAGTTACCTGTCATCATCATCCGGGGTCTGTAGATTGACCTACTAACTTCTGACCTGGACAAAGTTTTTAGGCTTGTTTTTGCGTAAGAATCCAGAATTTACCCTGGAATGCCCATTTTTCCAAACCGCAGTAGTAAAGCTCTGTTCAGATACTTGCTGACCCAGTCGCCCTGAATATTTCTTGTCCATATACGGTGGTATGTTTTAAGCGTAAGGCTGGGGGCAGAGTTCCTTTTAGTGGTTGTTTGCACTGCAGGAGCAGTGGCAAAAAGGGTTCGTGCCTGCTACGTTTCCAGTTTGGAAGAACAAGATGACAATAAATCCATCCAGTTTTTAGAGACTCAAGCTGTTAACTAGTTTCCCTGTAAATTAACCCAAACACAAGGACCTCTGCCTGTGTATGTAGTGAATATTTCAAAGGTCAAGACTCGGGCGGAGCAATTGCATTAGACTGACTTGTTTTCGGCTTGTGGCCTTCATTAGGGTCACTGTGGTGAATATTTGGAAAGACTAACAAACACTTCCTCGAATGTGGCTTGTTTTGCCGCGCTGAAATAAATCTAATGTGCTGATTAATCCTGTGAGAAGGAAAAAATGTCTAAACATGGCAGACTCTCTGCAAAGTCTGCAAAGTGGAGGGATGATCTTGAAGCCCTGAGGCACTGTGTGGAGTTTTAAAGTCAGCTGGCTCTTTTCAAATAACCCCTCGTTGCCCCTAGTTTGTCGTGAATAGTGCACGAAGAGTTAAGTCTCATTGATTGAGAAGAACGTACATGCACTATGTACCTGCGCATATATCGCCAAGAGCTTCGCTAAGCCATCATTTAAATACACAACAGTGTGTAATAAATGCTATCTGTGTAAAATAAAAGCAAAGTCGGCACCCTGCAGCAAATAAATACAAGTTTGACACGTATTTAACATAAATTTAAGTGATGGTTAGATGACATTGGAGCGGCAGTCTGACTTTCTCCAGGACTTCACTCTCACAGAGACATTTTAAATGATCATTTGCCGTTTTTTTGTCCTCAGCCACTGAACCATTAACGTATTATTTTAGCTTGAAATGGGCCGCTCGTCATTCTTTTCTCTGCTGTCCTTTCACCTTCCCTCGTCGTTCCTTTTTGAACCGTCCTCTCCCTCTCCGTCCCCGTCTCAGTCCGTCCGGCCTCATCCCGTCTCTGTGTCTCTGTCACATCAGTTCAGCTCTGCAGTCTCTCAACGTCTCTCTCTCTGTTTTTTTTTTTTTTCTGATATACCTGCGACTCTGTCAAGCCGAGTTCTCCGCTCTTCCTTTCTCTTTTCTTTCTCTGTTTATGTTTTTTCTCCTTCCATTTTACAACTCCTTCTCTTTTGCCTTCCACTTTTCCTCCTCCCCCCTCCTTTTCTTTCTCCCCCTCCTCCTTCCCCTCATCTTTCTGTTCCCCTCCATCACCTCCTGGGTAATGACAGGGGGGACAGGTGGAGACCAGACCATCAGTACCACCAGTCTGTGTGTGTGTGTGTGTGTATGCGTGTGTGTGTGTCATTTACTCACACACACATACACACACACACACAGATGGTGGACAGGGGTCCCTGCCGGCCAGCCTGTCTGTCTGGTGATGGGGTGTTGTTGTTGTTGAGTGCACTCAGCCTCACATGATTAGCTAGACAAACACACACACACACACACACACACACACACCAACACACACATGCAGTCCCTTCTACGTGGCACATATGGGGCTCAGCACCAAAACAAGTCACCTGCTATTCCAGTCACACACACACAGGATGGATCATGGATCAGAGGACTGTGAGACTGTCAGTACTGATTATGCATCATTTCTATGTGTGTTGTGTGTCTTGGCTTTACGTAATATTACCGATACACAATACACGCTTATTGCGCTCCTTGAAGATTATAGCAATACTTCTTTATCATGTGACCCTCATCAAACATCAGGAAATTAAAACATGGTTGCCTGTAATTCTATTTATTTATGCAATAGAGTAGCAAGCTGTCTGATTTTAGCATATCATAGTGGGACACTTCATCCAATAGATAGTCTGTGTAAACTGGTACATTTACAGTCCACTTAAAGGGGAATCACCGTTTTTTACAACAACCTTATTTCTGGCTTAAAATACTATCGTTTACTCACCCATATAACTTTGGTGCCATTTGGAGTTGTTTGGACGAAATTTAGATAAGACAGACAGATAAGACATGTTTATTGATCCCACGTATGGGAAATTAACTTGTCACAGTAGCATGAAATTTGTCAAAAATATATACAAAACAGTGACGACTTTGACTTTGACAGGGGAAAATTACCAGGGGAATAAAAAACACAAGTACTGATTTGAAAAATATATACAAAAAAATATCAGCATTTATCCATATAGTGGGAGTGAATGGGGCACCGAAACGCAGCCTCTAAATAACGCATTTTCTGCCGCGAAACCCATTCATTTCACCAATATTTTGTTATGATACGATAGTGCTATTCCCCGTTGAGTCCGGAGTTACCTGTTATCTAGTCGCGTTTCGGTGCCCCAGTCGCTTACACTATATGGATATACATGGATCTAAATATCTTCCGAACTTCCGACTCCAAATGACACCAAAGTGTCCAAGTAACCAGATTTTTAGCCAGCACTGAGGTCTCACGACAGTCCTCTCCGTACTGTAATGTAATCAAGGAAGGGTTGCCAGGTCTGCTTAAACCGGTTTGCTTTCCCTGTCATTTCAAATCGGATTTTCTCCATATACAATGTGCTCGAGAACTCTGTGAGCCAAGATTCAAAGCGGGGGGGTCTCTTTCTTTGCAATGACCATTCCATGCTGGAGCAACATAGTTTTCCAACGACTTAGAGTTTCTAGCTGTTGTGACCAGCCTAGAATGGCTGTTTCTGGATTTGTAGAGAGGCCATGTCCATAAACGTCTGATGAACCTGATTTGTTAAGCTAGATTTCTACGTTAGACGATACATACAAGGTAGCTAATCACAATATCATATCTTAAGTTTTGCTGCTATTTGATTATCAATCAGTAAACTGTACATGACCAAAACTATGTGGACACATCCCTATGTGACTGTTGAACGTGTCGTTCCCAAACCTCCTGGTTTTAAGGCTGCACAAAACTGGTTTCAGGGATTGCCTTCCTTCCAGCCATGAGAGTATTATTGATGGCAGTGAGGACTGGCTCGCAGATTGAATTCATTCCAAGTGTGCTGGACTCTGCGAGCCAGTTACGTTCTCCCACACAATACTGGGAAGGCCATTTTTTTGGACCTGGCTCTGTGTGTAGGAGAAGTGCAATGTTTAAACAAGAAAGGGAGAATTTAGAGCTGTTAAAATGAACGGCACTTATGTAAGACCTCATACAATGCACCTATTCACTCACACACACGCACCAATGGTACCAAAGCTGTCATGGAAGGTGAAGTAAAAAGCTGAATTAATCCCAACTTTGAGGCAATGGCCAATGGTACAGTTGACATTTGGCATATGACATACACCGATCAGGCATAGCACCAACAGTTTTAAACGATGAAGCAACGTTGCCGTAAAACAATAATCATACGCCCACAAAGATGGTTTTAAGTGGTAAAATACACTGATCAGGCATAACATTATGACCACCATATTGTGTAGGTCTCCCTTGTGCCTCCAAAACAGTTGTGACTCATCAGAGAATGGACATGGGCCTTCTGAGGGTGTCCTGTGGTGTCTGGCTACAGAATGTTGTTAGTGGGGGGGCCTTGGGTCCTATGGGTTGAGGGGAGGGGCCTCTGTGGATCATCCCACAGATACTTGGTCAGTTTGGGATCTAGTGAATTTGGAGGCCAGGTCAACACCTTGGGTTGTTCTTAATGTTTTTTGGGTTGTCCTGCTGGGGATGGCTGCTGCCATCAAGGAGTGTCATTGCTATGCGGTGGGGGTGCCTGGTCTGGTCTAGTCTAGGTGGGTGCTACATGTCTAAGCAACATCCACATGAATGAATGCCAGGTCCAAAAGCTTCCCAGCAGACCACTGTATTGTCAAAAGATGGTCAATGTTATTTACTTCCCCTGTCAGTGGTCATATTGTTGTGGCTGATCTGTGTATATTAACAATGACATTACCGCTAGAGGATTCACAAGTTACTGTTTAGTCACACATTTCATGAATCATTTTCCCTTAAATATACATCCTATTCTTTATAGTCTGGATAATCTCCCAAAGTCTGTGCTGTTTATTTTCAAGACATCCCTGGAGTAAATATACTGTAATACCCGTGCGTCACATAAGCAGGCAAGAACCTATTTATACCTCTGCCGAACCTCACTGTCATGTGAGTTTGTAAGACTTCGGTGTGTAACACAAAGCTGCCGCCGTGATTCTCGAAGCCGCATTGTGAGGAAATATAATATTCACGCCGGCCTGAAAGAGGGAGCAGCGGAGAGCTGAGAACTGTGCAGTCACAGCACGGAGGGATTTACTGAGCGCGATATGACCCTGTGAAGGTCACTCAACCATGTTAATAATATGCCGACTCTGAACAAACACGCAGGACAGCGATACAAAGGCACATGAGGATATCACAGGATCAGATTTGAACATGAATAAATCCATAAAGTTACTATGAAATATGAGACGAATAAATGACCCATGAGAAACACTCCACGGTCAAAAACACACGTTCACAAGCTGGACGAAGCGCACACACACATACAGAGCCATGTTTTCTTCTTTCACTTCATGGGACGTTACGTTGACTCACATTCGCTTTATGCAGACTTAGCCTAAACCCGACCGTAAACCTTAAATTCAACCTAAGGCTAACCTTGACACCTTCATCCTAAAATGTAATGATCCATGTTACGGGGGGGAGGGGGGGGGGCTTTTCTTTTCAACCTTACTCTCAAAGGCACTTTCCAACCTCTTAGGACACCGCTGGGAGACGCGTATCTTTTGACACGTGACGACAGTTTGACGTCAAGGTGACACATGTTGTCGGGCTTCTTGCACCTGCTCCGCACCTGCTCGCTGATGACACTGTCGTCGTTACTGGCCTGGAAAAATGTGACGGAGGCGATCCTCAAAGCGGTGAGGGGACGTATGGAGACGCTCCCTCATTTGTTTCTCTCATCTTCCCGTCAGGCTTTTTTTTTTTTTCCTCACTGTTGTATGAAGGTGACGAGCTGATGACCTCTTTTTTTTTTTTTGTCTCCGTGATTTATTCCCTTCAAGTGTAAAAACCATCCTCTTCTATCACAGGCAACGTTTCATCATGTGCAGCCGTTTAATGTTGCTGAGCGGTGTCTGGTTGACATGGGAACAAATGTGGGCAGACATGGTGGCCACTTAAGTCCCCTGCTCCTCCCGTCCACACGATCCAAAGAGATGTTGAGTAAAGCTATCCTTACTGCCGTGTTACATTGTAGCTGTGGATGTTCCTTGATCTGGTTGCCTAGTTAACCATCCTTGTGACAATTCAGGGTTCTGCTGGGGAACTTTTGGACCTGGCATTCGTGAGACCAGGCGCCCCCACCCCATAGCAATGACCCTCCTTGATGGCAGCAGCCATCCCCAGCAGGACACACACAAAAAAGCCTTAGGAACATCTCAAAAAAACATGAAGAACAGCGTAAGGTGTTGACCTGGCCTCCAAATTCACTAGATCCCAAACTGATCAAGTATCTGTGGGATGATCCACAGAGGCCCCTCCCCTCAAAGCCCCCCACTAACAACATCCTGTTACCAGACACCACATGACACCCTCAGAAGACCCATGTCCATTCTCTGATGAGTCCCAACTGTTTTGGAGGCACAAGGGAGACCTACACAATATTAGGCAGATGGTCATAATGTTATGCTTGCAACTGGCTCATGAGCTATGAATGGTTACGAATTTATCTCATACTATAATTGGACTTTTCATTATCTATGATTCATCGTTTCCATGGTAAAAAACAGTGGCCCCCGGCACATTCACCTCCCTTCTCAGTTCAGCTCTCCTCCATTCGACCCTGGGACCCGGGCTGACGGAGGGCGGCAGCGTCCTACAGAGACACCGAAGACAGAGATGCCGCATCTGAGGCCGAGACGGAGGAAAGATAAACAGAGTGAGTGTGTAATCTATCTGCAGCTGTTCGGCTGCCGGACAGGGTGCTGCTGCTGTAACATCCTTAATCTGACTGGCAAGGCTTGATGCTGATCTGACAGCTCCTGCTGATGCACTGTGGAGGGAAGAGACAGGAGCTGCACACACACACAAACACACACACACACCTTCATCCTTCCCGATACTAAATCCCAAACACGTTACAGGATTTGAGGTTATTCAGCTGAAATCCATGAATGTCATTAATATGCTTTTAAGTGCTACTGTACAATGACAGAAGAAGTCCGACTTAAACAACTAAATAAGTTGCTGCAGCTCCCCTTGAGATCAACACAAATTCAACCAAATGAACGATTTCGCGGCCCGCGCAGCAATTTTCACGCAGTTTTGTCACGCATCAGCTTGAGCAACTAATTAAACTGTGAGAAAATTTCCAGTAAACAACTAACATCTGTATAATGAAGCTAATGAGCGTTGGAAGAACAGGCTCCATTGTTCTGAAAGTCCCAGGAGGACACACACATACACACAAAAACGCAACCAGACACAATGGAATAAGAGAGCAAAACAGCTTATAAACAATGTTGAACACCCGGTCTGTGTGCTCCCGTCCATTCTTTCCACAATGTCATCTTCGTAAAAGAGCTAGTTGATGTTCAAATTACAGTGTTTGGTGACGAGCACAAATAAGCAAAACTACGCCCACGGCTTCTTCACCTCTGGAAACCGCTGCTCAATTCTCCTGTAGCTTGAATGCAATAACCATGACAAGGAGCTCTACATACCTTTCAAGTTCATTTTCTTCCATTTCCAAACAATCATGTGTTGAATGGAATTGAACCAACCAACCTCCTTGTGTAGACAATGACATCAATCCAAGATGGCAGCTCGCTGGCTGGCTACCAAAGCTACTTTTAAAACATTTTAGCTAAGGTATCTTTGGGTCTGGTGTCTTAAAAGAAATGTAGCCAAGGTTTGATTTATAATACAGTTTGTACTAACATTGCCAAAACACACACATTTTATGTCTCCTTTAACACTGCTTTAAATATTTGGCCACATGTGCGCTAAAGAAGTTAGCTAACATGCTAGCCAACAGTTGTGGGCTTGTGTCGACCACCTTTTATGCCATTAAGGTTCATTTAAGGTACTGCGGGACATAGACGCCATAACCTACGCACATAGCCAATGCCAGTGTGAGCCATTTATACTTGTGTGCTCGTCAGTCTGGGTCACCTCCCAAACGCTAGTTGGTGCTGTGTCTTTTTTGCCGGTCAGGTTGATTTTTGTTTCTACTTCCTGCTTTACTTTCAACAATGGTGACTAAAACTTTCAATGAAAGTTTTAGTCACCAGAGTCACCAGAGATAAAACTTTCATTTGCATGACGGATCATGCAAATGTTTGTATCTCCAAACCTCCTCGGTTAACCTTTCCTTGATTAAAATTGATTATTGATTAAAAACAATCAGTTAAAAAAATGAGGAGATCAAGAAACAGTCGGAAATACTAAAGCGGAAACACGCTACTACCAGGTGGACCAGTCACAGCTCTTGCGGCCTGCATTGCCTCCTACATTTCTGGGGAGGTGCACATCAGCTATGGCGGAACAGTTGCCAATGAAGAGGGAAAAAGTAATGTGGAAAGAGAGGGAATAACACGCAGCAAAGGGCATGGGCCACTGCAGTGAGGGCGATGTGTTCAGCCCATAGACTCTATAAATATGGACAATGTGTCCCCACTTCCTTGCATTGGCCAAACTGATGCTATTTTCCCGGGGATATGGGCAGCGCCATCTTGCAACTTTGGAGCCAGAGTCTGCGCAGTACGGTCCGAGAATGGAGAGACGCGGAGCCGCGATATCTCTTACCCGACCACACTTGATGCTAATACTACGCTTTGCTCTACGTCCACCAGTTACAAAGAAGTGTTGTATTATACACTGTACTTATTTGTTTTTGACAACTCTCACAATCCCACAGGACCGCTTTACGGAGTGGTTTGCATGGCAACTGGTGGTCGCCATTATGTCACATCCTGTTTCTATAGGATAACTAAATAACTAACTAAAACTAAACTTGTCCAAAAAAATGACACTTGAACAAGCATCAACATTATATTAACTACCTAAAATGACAGAAACCATTGTTGAAAAAAAATATATATTTGACGTATATTTTAGCTTATGACCTATACTGCAGCCAGCCACCAGGGGGAGCTCTACTTGCTTGCTTTGAGGAGCAGTTGGTTTAGCCCCTATATCTCACCCGGTTAAGCGTGGCGGAGGCGCCACTAAAACCAGTTTTCATTACATTTTAGCTCAGGTTTTGTCTCCACCAGCCTCTCAATAAATGTTGCAGCAGCTAAAATGTCATTTTAGCTGCTAAAGTTACACTTTCTAACCCATCTACTTGCCAACTTTACTGCTTAACGTGTAAGGCTGAACCAAAACTATGACTAAAACAAGATGAAAATGTCCAGTAGTGTCTGTGGGTTTAATACTGTGGGCTTGTGGATCTTTAATGTGTTAAATTTAAACTCTTAAGGTCACTGGCTGGGGATTTTCCTATTATCAGCTGTATCACCAATAAGCCACATGCGAAGTACACAAGTACAAATGTGAGCGTGAAGGCTTTGAAAGGTGCCCCATGCCGCCGTCCATGCTCCTCTGCCGAGTCCATGAATAATGCAGAACGCACATTTTCATACGCTTCCTCTTCCCTCCTCGCATCCCTTTCTCTCCTCCCCCTCCTCCTCCCACTGTGCCACAGTAAAAATAGAACCGTAGACCTGCAAGCTTTGGCTCTGGTGTTTACACCATCATGACCCTCCCCACTGCTCTCTCTCCTGACAGTGGGGTTATTACTCTCATTCATCTCAGCCTGTTCTCTCTATCCTCCACGGGAGCCAGGGAGCAGAAACAAGAGAAGAGGTTGTCGGGCCAGACTGGGAGCAGAAAGAAGGTCCTCAGGTAGCATATAGATGCTTCATCTCCATATCTTTATTATGTGTCTCATAAAAATAGCCCCGCTAAGGCCTCTGCCGCTCGCCTCCTCTCGCCTCCCACTCCTCCTCTGCATGCACTCAGGCTCTGCTCAGGGGAAATGAGGAGCTCCTCTGCCAGACGTTAAATGTACAAACTAGGATGCACAGACAGAAAAAAAATGAGATGCAGGCTCTTTTTCTGTGGATGCAAAGCAGAAATAATGTTCCTTTAGGATGCATGAATATAGTCATTGGGGATGTGAGATGTGAAAAACCATCGCAGGCTCACTTTATCGTGGTTATTGTTTAGCAAATGGCGTGTGTCCGCCTCTTTAAGTCGATATTGGTCAGGTTCATTTATATTCATCGTGAGTAAAATAAACTGCACCGGCAGAGAGAGTCCAAACCTAACTTTTACGTTTGTTTCTTAGAAATCAACATCTCACAGACACAACAGCGCTGTAAAGACAAATTATACTCTCCATAGACATTAGTACACGACTACAAGTAGGACTGAAAAGAATATTAAGTTCTGACAAGTAGTTAACTGACATATTACTTGACTCACTCTTGGACAACTGTTGCATCTTCAGAAATAACAGAAATGCCCACAGTCATCCAATGCCTCACCAAGTTTATTTAACTTATGTTGGAGACAGTTGTTACATGCACCGCTCATGCACCGATCAGGCATAACATAATGACCACCTCCCCTGTGCCTCCAAAATAGTTCATCAGAGAATGGACATGGGCCTTCTGAGGGTGTCCGGTGGCAACACAATGTTGTTAGTGGGGGCCTTTAGGTCCGATGGGTTGAGAGGAGGGGCCTCTGTGGATCATCCCACAGATACTTGATCAGTTTGGGATCTAGTGAATTTGGAGGCCAGGTCAACACCTTGTGATGTTCTTCATGTTTTTTTTGGGTTGGGCTTTTTTGGTGTGTCCTGCTGCCATCAAGGGGTGTCATTGCTATGGGGTGGGGGTGTCTGGTCTGGTCTAGGTGGGTGCTACATGTCTAAGTAACATCCACATGAATGAATGCCAGGTCCAAACGTTTCCCAGCAGAACACTGAATTGTCACAAGATGGTCAATGTTATTTATATCTCCTGTCAGTGGTTTTAATGTTGTGGCTGATGTATGTCTGCAGCAAGTTCAGACTCATTAATCAACAGAGCATCCACTCTATCTGACAGGTAAGATCACCCCCCTACCAAAGCAACCTCTAGTAACTGATTATTTTTTTTTAACAGGTAGCGTGGTCCATCGCGCGAAGACATCTGTGACACCACACCATCGCTGTGAGACAGATGCATTTTACAGAGGCAGCCAACAGGCTTCTTTTAATCACGGTGCTGAATGCGTAATAGCTTGCACGTGTCAGACCTTTTGGTGCTATAATTATGTGTCTAGCATGACTCGCTCGCTTCCTCCATTTATCCAACAATGAAGGGAGCAACGCCGGCCTGGTTTATTGTTGTGGCAACAAAGCGTGCAATAGATCAGTGACTGCGTGTTAAAATCACCCCCACGCTAGAGTCCAAGACACGGCCTTTTTTGTGTGTTTAAACCTTGTTCAATTTTATTTTCTTACCTCTTTTTCCACATCAGAACTGTTCTAATTAAATTAACGTTTTCAATCTGTTCATCAAGGATCTAAATCCCTTAGGGCCTCGACACAACAAGCCCATGTTCAACCATTTGTTGGGCCTTCTTTGACTGCCCGTGACCCTTGTTTTATTCATTGTGTCCCTTTGTCACTTGTCGGCCTCCTGCCACCAGCTTTTCAACCATTTCACCATAATGAACACATGGACATGATCGTCTAGACTGAATAAACTCTAGACCAGTCGATCGGCTCGATTCACTAGAGGCCAGCTCTGTATGATGTTTTGTTGCTTTCTCTATAGCTTTCCACTTTTTAATGCTAAATTCGGACTACTGTGTCTCTGCTCACGTCATATCATTGGCTGCGTAGTCTTTTGCGGTGTGTTCAAATCCAACAATTTGGCCCGGACACAAGCGATATCACTGCCTTTTGGTACCGCTAGTTCTTTGATAATGGTTTTGGTGTGTCCTTTTAAAGAGACACCTTTGTGCACACGAGCAGACAAACACCATTTACGTTACTGAAGCCAGAAACTTCCCAACGAATTCCCAGTTTGTGTTCGAAAATATCTACAACAGTCGTGAAAAAAAAAAAAAAATAGCGTTTGACTTTCCATTATAATCAGAATCAGAATCACTTCATTGTCATTGTACAAAGTACAACAAAATTGAGTTACCAGTTCTTAATATCCAGTGCGATTTAAAAGTGCCGTGGCTATATGAAAAAGCTGAAACTATAAGATAAGAAAAAATAGAAACAACAATATGTAACAGAGTAGAAAAATAACACACACGATACCACTACTGACAAAATAAAGATACACAAGACAGCAGAATGTTGCACAAGGTAGTGTTTTTGAGTGTTCAAGTGTTTCCAGCGTTTTCAGGATTGTAGAGTTTAATGCTTTGACAGCTCTGTCATTTTGGCTTTGATTGTCCTAAAGCACCTACCTGAGGGCAACAGATGACTATTTGGACAGTGTTAATGACTCTTCCTTTCTGCTGGCAAACCACAGTGAGACGCCTTAGCTCCGCACTGTCTCCACGGTGCAGCAGTAAAAAAAAAAAAAAAGAGTTTCTCAGATAGATGGTTCTTCCTGAGCGTTCTCAGGACGTAGAGTCTTTGCTGTGTCTTTTTCAGCAGTGCTGTGGTGTTAGTTGCCCAGGACAGGCCCTCCTCAATGGAGGAACCTGAAATCTGAGACCCTCTCCACTCTGTCCCCATCGATGACAATGGGCTGAATGTCCTATTTCCTCCTCCCGAAGTCGACTACCAGGTAAAATTGTGTTTGCTTTACTGTCAGGCCTTAGATAACACTGTATGTCACGTCTTTGAGGTAAGCTTGGTGTGTCAAGACCAGGGGTCGCGTTAGCCGAATATTTTCCGTCACTGACTGATTGCAGTTCACACCCCTGACCACTTGGTGGCGAGTGACGTTATTAATTGGCTCTTGTCTCTAATCGCAGTTTGCATTCCAAACATCGCAGAACTTTTGTCAGTGCTTGATTTCCTGATACACCGATTACACTGACGCAAACGTTAGAGCTCGGCTAACCATAGACATTTATACAATATACACTATATTACCAAAAGTATTCGCTCACCCATTCAAATGATCAGAATCAGGTGTTCTAATCACTTGGCCTGGCCCCAGGTGTATAAATTCAAGCACTCAGGCATGCAGACTGTGAAACAAGACATTTGTGAAAGAATGGGCCGCTCTCAGGAGCTCAGTGAATTCCAGCGTGGAACTGTCATAGGATGCCACTTGTGCAACAAATCCAGTCGTGAAATTTCCTCGCTCCTAAATATTCCACAGTCAACTGTCAGCTCTATTATAACAAAATGGAAGTGTTTGGGAAAAACAGCAACTCAGCCACGAAGTGGTAGGCCACGTAAGTGACGGAGAGGGGTCAGCGGATGCTGAAGCGCATAGTGCAAAGAGGTCGCCGACTTTCTGCACAGTCAATTGCTACAGAGCTACAAACTTCATGTGACCTTCAGATTAGCCCAAGTACAGTACGCAGAGAGCTTCATGGAATGGGTTTCCATGGCCGAGCAGCTGCAGCCAAGCCACACATCACCAAGTGCAATGCAAGGCGTCGGATGCAATGGTGTAAAGCACGCCGCCACTGGCCTCTAGAGCAGTGGAGACGCGTTCTCTGGAGTGATGAATCACGCTTTTCCATCTGGCAATCTGATGGACGAGTCTGGGTTTGGAGGTTGCCAGGAGAACGGTACATTTCAGATTGCATTGTGCCAACTGTGAAATTTGGTGGAGGAGGAATTATGGTATGGGGTTGTTTTTCAGGAGCTGGGCTTGGCCCCTTAGTTCCAGTGAAAGGAACATTGAATGCTTCAGGATACCAAAACATTTTGGACAATTCCATGCTCCCAACCTTGTGGGAACAGTTTGGAGCGGGCCCCTTCCTCTTCCAACATGACTGTGCACCAGTGCACAAAGCAAGGTCCATAAAGACGTGGATGACAGAGTCTGGTGTGGATGAACTTGACTGGCCTGCACAGAGTCCTGACCTGAACCCGATAGAACACCTTTGGGATGAATTAGAGCGGAGACTGAGAGCCAGGCCTTCTCGACCAACATCAGTGTGTGACCTCACCAATGCGCTTTTGGAAGAATGGTCAAAAATTCCTATAAACACTCTCCTCAACCTTGTGGACAGTCTTCCCAGAAGAGTTGAAGCTGTAATAGCTGCAAAAGGTGGACCGACATCATATTGAATTCTATGAGTTAGGAATGGGATGGCACTTCAGTTCATAGAATGAGTAAAGGCAGGTGAGCGAATACTTTTGGTAATATAGTGTATATGTATATATGTCTATGTGGCTAATGGCTACCAAAATGGAGGAATCAGATGAAAGCACGTTGCTAGGACTGATGGAAGGCAAATTTTATTTTAAAAAACTACCTGATGGAAGCCTTGATATAAAGCGGAGTTTTGTGCAAATTGTGCAAGTTTGCATACCACCGAGGCACTTCAACCCTACGGTGCCATCTAAGAGCTGTTAGCGCTAGCAGACGTGTCGGCAGCCCAAACTTTTTTTTTTCTTTTTTTACCATTTAAAGTCAATACTGTTCTGGAAAAAGTACTTAAAGTTAATGAAAATTTAATGAAAATCAAATGCTATTGAATATGTCTCTATTATCATTTTTAAAAAATGAAGTGACGGGTAAAAATAGATTAAGACGGGATTTTTATGAACCTGTCAGTCAAAATGACAGACAACGAAAAAGTCTAGCGCAACCTCTGGTCAAGACCCTGACTTGTTTTTTTTGTTTTTTGTTATTTTTCACCATTGACTAATTCTGGTCAGCTGAATGGGCTCAGCGCTGAATGACATGAAAAGTGCTGCCTCCTTTCATCTGTACAGCAGAATATCAAAACATTAGCTTTCCAGAGGGGTTTTTTGACGCAACAACACAGAGAAGAAAGACGGACAGAAACGGACGGTGAGTTAAGTTCACCTCCTGCTCCGGCGTGTGAACTTAAGACGCTGCGAAGAATTGACTGCGTGTAATTTCTGGAAAGTGTGACACGTGAAATGGAGACACACTCAGACGTTGTGAGGGAATCAAAACGCTGCTTTCTGCCTCTTTGTGAATATGAAGCATGAACGCACACAGTCTGTCACACCTTCCCTTTGACCGTTTTCTTGTGGCAGGTTTTTTTATTTATTTTAGTTTTTTTTAAATTACCCCCTGGGCTCGCTGCTGTCTCCGAAGCCTTTGAAAAAAGCTTTTATTTTGGCATTTGATTCCCTGCTCTCCTTTACTTTCAATGTGTCTGTGCTTTGGTTGTGTCTTTTTTTTCTTCTTCTTCTTCTTCTTCTTTTCTTCTCTTTCATGCAGAGCACCTTGGCTGCTGAGGTTGGGAGGGAGGGCGGAGGGTGGAGGAGTCCACAGTTATTCAATGTGAAAGGAGGGGAGAGGAGACAAATGGAAAATAGAGAGAAGAGAGGAGGAAACAATGATATGAAAGGAAAAAGAGGAGATAATGAGACGGTGGGATTGGAGAGCATGTAAAGGAAAAGAGGAGACGAAAGGAAACATGGGGAGGAAATGAAAGGGACGGGGAGGGGAGACAAAGCGAGGCGAAGGGGAGAGGACATGAATCTAAGAGGGGAGTTGAGACGGGAGGGAGACAGAAGAAAAGAAGAGCAACAAAAAAAAAATATAGGAGAGTGAATTGAAGAGTGAAGAAGACGGGAGAAAAAAAATAAATGGATGGGAGAGTAAAGAAGAAGAAGAAAAAGAAGAGAGGACAGGAGGAGGATGAGAAGCCAGTCGTTCTTTACCCAGGGGGGGAGGCACAGCGGGGGATTGGAGGGGGGGGTGAGCGGGCGGTGGGGGGGGCTACTCATCCCTCTCTCCTCCAACTGAGCCTCCTTCTTCAAGGTCAGCCGCACACACATGCATGCACACACACCAACACACACACACACACACAAGCAGGCAGGCAGGTTGGCAGACATGGTAGCAACACACACACACACTCACCAGCACACACATTTAGTGGAGCTCAAGTAGAAAAGACGCCTTCTGCCCGCTTTTTTCTCTCTGACTCTGTGTAGCAACCAGCCAAGTCTCAGTCAACCATCTGGAGATAAAAACATTCTTCCCACACACACACACAATCACGGACACACAATCACAGACACGCACTGTGTGTTTATGATAATCGACCAAATGCCTCTATTGATTCTTCCTCTCTCTCTCTCTCTCTCTCTGCGTCTATCTGCGTCTGTGCGCGCATGTGATATCGGTTTTATTTAACGTGTTCCCTTCCATTGATCTCAATACGTCAAAAAAAAAAAAAAAAGTATTTCGGCTTGATCTTTTATTTAATTCCAAACACATAAAACGGCACGACCAAAAGTAAAAAGAAATAAAACGCACACACGCACCGGATCATGCCAGAAAGGTAAGCTTCCACGTTTTTTTTTGTTTTTTTTTTTCTCCTATGGTGAAAGTGTCAGAATCACTTGAAGTGTTTGTGAAAATGAGCAGCAGGGGTTTGAATTTAGCGGAAATTTGGAAAAAAATAAAACAAAACCCTGTGCGCGCCTAAAGCACAAAACACCAACCCGGTGATAGTGAGCGTGGAAAATGTCAAATGCGGACAGGTTGTGGATATTAGTTTGGCAATGGTGTGATTGTTCTTTAATAGCTCCCTGCTGTGATCTTTTGGTGTATTCGCAACTAGATAACAGCAGTCACAGAAATGTAAATGGAGTTTTTTTGTGTGTGTTGCTCCGCTATGCACACTCTGAGCCTTTTTAATCATTTAATTTAATATTTTCCAGCTCTTTCTGGATGCTCGTCGCGTTTCCCTTTGAAATCTTCTGCTTTGAGCCCCCACTCTATGGCCTCCTCTCCGCAACTGACGAAAAACGGCGCAGACGTCTTTATTTGCCAAGGCCGCCCTCCAAAGAAAATTGGAGGCGTCGCGTATTGTTTCAGAAAATGCCCCCAAAACGACATGTTTACGCTCCGGAGCGAAGCCTTCAGTCGGACGAAGCAGACTGAAAGCGCTGGACGCGCGTCACGCGGACAGGCAAAGACAGCGCGCCCTTGCGTAAGAGCTGCTCCCCCCCCGCCGGAGTGTGCATTTTGACCAACAACACATGATAACCTGGCTGATTCGCAGGGACACGGTTCACTGATGCATAAAACACAGATCCACTTATTTTCAAAGGGGGCGAGTAACTGAGTTAAACTCTGGTCGTCCCCCGGCCTGTCACACTTGTAAACACCCGGCTAGATTTACGGTATTTGACAAGCGGATACGCTGCGATTTAAAGAGACTGCGTTCTGCTTGTGTTTGAGACGTTCGGGTGTCTCGAGTTGCATGGCGGACGTCCGTGCGTGACGTGTAAAAGGATGCAGAGTGACCAAAAATTACAGCATGCCTGCACAGTTGCATTTATTGTTGCAGGCGTACGTTTATGAGGAGGAAGGGGTTCATCCAGTGGGTGAAGTCAGTTCAAGTTGCATTCAAAGGAACATTAGCTTACTGTTAACTTCTGAAAGCTACATTTTCATATTTCATCTACTTTTTTGTGACATTGTTCCTGATCCACAAAACCTTGAGGTGGAAGGTGGATGGATGGGTCAGTAAAACCTCCAACAGTCAGTGTTTGTCTCTTTTAATCTTGTCCACAGCTGTTCCCTTGGACTCTCCCAGAGTGGTTATTAATGTAACCATGGTCACGAATTTCTCCTGAACATACCAATGTAGTTTAAGTGTCTAAACCTAAACAATCTCTAGAAACTGTTTGTCGAGGGCCCTGACAAATTGAGCTCACATTTTCTACATCTGCTGTGTTTGTTCCTTTCAATCCTGTCCATGATTGGTCCATTGAACCTTAACAAAGTGGTTATTATTGTAACAATGGTTATGAATTACCCCTATCCATAACCGTGAAGTTTTTATTTGTGGTAAATGGTAAATGGCCTTGCTTTTATATAGCGCTTTTCTACCTATTGGTACTCAAAGCGCTTTACAGTCACAGACACATCTACCCATTCGCTCACACAAGCACACACACATTCACACACCAGAGCCACGCACTGGGAGCAACTGGGGGTTCAGTGTCTTGCTCAAGGACACTTCGGCATGTGGCACATTCCGGGGATCGAACCGCTAACTCTCTGGTTCGTGGACAACCCGCTCTACCTACTGAGCCACAGCCGCCCCAATCAAAATTTAACTGCAGCAAAAAAAAACAGATTAATTTCAGGAGATGATGTTATCCTATCAATATGACGACCAGATCACATTACATTTTATTATTTGACCCATGAAAGTCAGAGGTCACGTTTTATTCTCATGTTCTGAGCACCGCCCACATCCAGTTTATGGATTCATCCAGAGACAGCGGCTGCCACAAAGCCTGGAGATAGAGGTGGATGAATGGGTCAGTCAAACTTTCGATACCAACAGTCAGTGTTTTGGTTTTTCTAATTATGCCGACAAATTTTCCATTGAACCTTAATAAAGTGGTTACTATTGTAACCATGGTTCTTAATGTCTGGTTCTGAACCATACCCATATAGAATATGTGACGGAAACCAAATCAAACTTGAACCACAACAAATAATAGTTTAATTTCCTTTTCTTTCTTCTTTTATTTCTATTTACAAACCATTTCTGGGGAACCCCTGCAGATGATGCTAGACCGTCAGTAGGGCACTAGATCACAAACTAACTGGTTCATATTTTGTCGCCGTATTTTGACATTTCGTTGTAGCCCGTCCAAGAAGCCTTTGGCACTATTTTTGCAAATGTGTTTGACCTTGACTTCCGAAAGTCTGCACTTCACATTTACTCTCGTCTTCCGAGCACTGCCTGCGTTTAGTTTCGGGGACCCATCCAGAGAACACGCGGCGACGGCGGCGGCCGATGTTTCGTCGAGCTCCTTCAGCGCGCTAGGGCTATTCTAACATCCAACATCTTCAAGTCCCTCTTGAAGTGGATCTTTAATAGAGGGATTAATGCCTTCCAAGAGGGATTTATGCGAGTATTACTTGGCGGAGAATGGCGCCTTAATACATTCAAACTAAATTTCCCATAGGTGTATCATTGAGGAATAATGAACCATTCGGCGACATGGGCACGATCACTTTATTTCTCTCCTTATTTATACAGATTATCTTGCACATTCAAGATAATCAGTATCTATTTTCAGTTAATGTTATTTTAAAGATATATATATATATATATATTTGGGGTTACAATATCACATTTAAACAGTGGAATTAAAATGCTGCTTTTAAAAAAACAAGTGAATGCTCACTATTCATCCAATTCAGCTAAAAATCAGCAGTGCTGAAACCTCTAATGGGACGTGGAGAACAGGCTTCCACCCCCTCTTGTAAAATATTCCTCCTCTCCTTTTTGGGCTAAAATTGCCCCCCCCCCCCCCCCAACACTTATTTATATATTTATTTATTTTTGTTATAACTGGCTACAAATCCACCGCTGTTCATTACCCAGGCAGGGTCAATTCCCCAAACAATGTGTTTGGTGCCACAATAAAAAGGGTGTATTTTATGGCGTGTAGCAGTAAAATGCTATTAAACAGATAAAACACCGGCAACGAGCATCAAGAGGATTATAAAAGGAATTGCCTTGATAAACCCCACATATCTGCGTGATGACACACCGGCGATGCTGCTCTCTCTCTCCATTTGCAGAGGAGGAGGAGGAGGAGGAGGAGGGGGAGCTGAGGTTTGAGGAGCACATGGCCAGGGAGATTGCACAGCTCTGCAGCGCCACCACGAGGGCAGGTTGAAAGCAGGTTGCCTGTTTATCCCGGATCAAGTTCCGTGAAGAGGGAGGGGGGGAAGAAAACCCTGTGAGATCACATGAGATATTTCGTAGCCACAGGGCTGAAAAGGAGAAGACAGATATAGAAAAAGCCTTTAAATCAAATGAAAGTCTTTGCTTCTCGATTGCAAAGCGCAGTCTGCAACATTTTCAGGAGTTTTAGCATCGGTTCTTGAACACACCATCTTCAGTCAGTCACATTATTATTTGTTGTACTGCTTTCTCTTTTTCTAACAGACCGAGGGTGTGCACTGTGTACATGCATTAAGAGAAACCATTTGGTGTACATCCACATGTGTTTTTAAATATGTGGCAACGCTGTCACTAGTTCAAATGAGCCGTCGTGTCTCTCGGCTGTGTGACGGAGGAGAATGTTTTAGCAGGATTTAATTAAGTGTCATACCCAGGGACGTGCTGCTTAAAATTCTACCCCGGCGTTCGGTAGTAAAACTGGATGCGTCCCCTCCGAGTCCCACGTCGGAGGTGATAAAGCTCTGACATCCTCATTAGCATATAGATGCATGCGAGGAAATAGCCCTTGCCATTAAGTTTTTAAGTCCTTAAACATGTCTTTTGGTTTATGTCTTCACAACTTTTAGTAATATTTCTCACTGGAGATGTTCTGCATTCAGAATCCAGGCACAACCTCGCAACAGCTGGTCTCGTGCTCCCCTCTTGTGGTTAAAGTGAGAATGGCTGCAGCAGAATGGGCCTTTTTTGCAGGGGCTGGACTGCAGACAGCATCCTCGAAACTTTCTGTAGAGGGGTGGTAGAAAGTGGTGGAGATCCTCCTGGTAGTCCAGCTGCACGATGGCAGACCAGAAGGCCCTGCAGAGGGTAGAGAGGGGAGAGGAGAGAGAGACTGGAGTCTCCCTGTCCCTCCTGTCCAAGAACTCTTCCAGAGCCGGGGCAGAAACTGGGAACTGAACATTGTCAGAGACGGAAACAAAGCAGAACCTACAGACTGCTCAACGGCTTTCTGCCACAATGAACTGCTGATCTGATCTGGGGTGGGCACCGTGCACTTTACTTTACTGCATATTTATTCTCTTTTACTTATTTTAACTAAGTCTTTTATGTATGTCGCTTATTTACCTAAGTCTGCGCAGATCCTTGAGAGAAACGCCATTTTATTCTGTCTGAATTTACAGTTGTATGTACTGTATGTCAAAATGACAATAAAGCTTGATTTGATTTGAGCAAGTTTTTATTCTTATTAAAGTTTTTATTTGTTCCATAAAAGTTTATTAGTGAACCATGATAGTTGATCTACTTCTGGTAAGTTTTGCACCGTCGTGTCAGAGCAAGAAGTTTCCAAAGTTACAATACGACCAGCGTGAACGTGAGCTTGACCCTGCCCTCATAGACCTGACCTCTCACCTATTTCATCGAGGATAAGCTTAAGTGCAGCTATCTGCATCTGTTTCACAATTCTCAATAAATCTTGCACCTATCAGGCCACTAAATCAGTTATTTTGTGCTTTTCAGACTCATATTTTGCATTAAAAAATGTATGAAAATAAGAAACCTGTGGCTCCCAGCCTTTTATGCTTGTTGGCTCTTATAAACAGTTATTAGGTATTGTGTTATTAGGGCCGGATGTTTGTGAGTTGTTAGTAATCTAAACTTCGGAAGAGGTAAAATTTATATTTCACAACAAAAGTTAGGATTTTTGTTGCAGAATTTGTTCTTTCTTCTTTCCCTTCAAACTGTGCTAACCTGACCTTAAGACCCGGCTCAACAAGGAAAAGGCTGGACTAGTTAAATGTGCATAAATACATTAAAACAAGGGACACATTTATACATTATTCTTAGCAATCTAATATTGTAAAATATAATAATATACCAGAGCTGGTTCATTATTGTGACGGCCGCCTGTTGCTGTAGGGCCTGTTCTGTGTTTTCCCCCCTTGTTTTGTTGCTTGTCTGTTTTCTGCAGGTACATTAGTGGACGGGACTCAATTTGGGAAACCGGGAGCACCTGGCCCAGTCTCCTTGATCCTTTAAGGTCTGGCAGCCCTTACTCTCTGGCATCTCGACCTCGATCCCACACATACACTATCATTCACCCATCGACACACACATGCCGATACTCAAACCACACTTCGTTCTTATGGGTTGGTTGCTGACTTTTACTTATGGCTTGAATTGGGACCAGAGAAACAAATTTCGTTCCATCCCATGTTGCAACATGTGTTGAAATGACAATAAAGAATCCTTGAATCCTTGAATCCTTGAATAAATATGTTAACCTTCACATTTAACCTGCGTCTCTCCATTTTTTTGTCGTGGCTCACGAGCCAGGTCCTGATCAAGTGGGGGCTCGTCCGGGACATTATGTTGCACACCAGGTAATGGGTTACTTCTGCATTTTCTTGCTGGTACTTTTACGAACAGTGGGACCTGAGTATTTCAGTCCTAAACTATGTGCGAGAGCCAGTTGACGCTTTGCAATAAATTTACGCTTTGAAACCTGCCTGCAAGTTTCCTGAAGACACATCTGGACAATGAACGGCTCTGAGATTGACATGCGAGACAATTTCTTGACGTAACCTAGTCACAGACGAAGATTACGTTTGCGGTTGTGAGATAAATGATTTATCTTGTAAAGCAAAAATCAAGAGTAGAGGTCTTATTCAGCTCTGGAAGTAGTAGTGGGAAGGCAGACCTGCTGAAAGGTCCTACCAGATATTTAGAAGCCATAGATAGAAGTCAATGGCGATCACAAAGCATACGTGTGTGATTCACTAGATAATGGGTGCACAGATTCATTTAACTCTGTAATAATATTAAACAGAAATCAACACCGTCTTATTTTAGCAGAAACAATGTCGTGGTTGATGGAGATTATTCAGACCTCATCATAAGCTGTTTTACTGGACTACATTTCAGATTTCCTGCTTGACTTTATTCATTTATAAAGCAATATATTCAAGTACTGATAAAAAAAAATAAAAAATAAAAAAAAAATTAATAGATGAACAAAACGACCCTTATATTCTAGTTAATAGACCACCCTTTATGACCCACAAATTTAGCGAACAGATTATTGTTGGTCTCTTGCATAATTTATTAAACTCCACATAAACCTCTTATTGTCACATTTTGTCATTTTGCCACGCGCTTCACGGGCCAGGAGGGTGTCGTTAGGCTCCGCTCCCCCTCGGCAATCTCCGGCCCTCTCCGGCCGCCGCTCGTCCATTTCCGCTCGGCGTCGCCATCTGCTTTCTCGTCCTTCTCCAATCTCCGTGTTGTTGTTCCCGGTGACGCGGCGGAGGTGTAGCCTGACGCGGGCTCTTACGTGTCGGCCAGAATAAAAGTGGAGCTCCGGAGGCCCGGGAGTGACGAAAGGGAGTCTGTATCGGTAAGGACGGAGCGGTGTCCGGGGCTCGGAGGGACGGAGACGCGGCCGCGGGGAAGTGTCGGTCTGGTCGGGTTCGGCCCGAAAGGAAACAAAGAGATCATGGCGCCGCGGTGTGTTTGTAGCAGGATGGAGGGGAGGGGAGGCTGCGGCTGTTTTGAGGGGGGAAACGGGGGCAAATGTGCGGCGTTGATGCTGAGCCATGAGGGGCAGTTTGTGCGTTAACACACCGGGGACTGTGACAGGACTTTAGCGTTGTTAAGAAGCCCGGCTGTCAAACGGTGCTCTCGCAGACAAGACATTTACGCGCAAAAATTGCGCTGTTTTCCATTTAAAGGCGCACTGAAAGCACCGTGTCTATATTTTCATTAATTTCTGCAACTTTCTCGACTTAATTCATGATTCTATATCAGCTAATATCACCACAACCTCATCCTTATTATCTATTAATATGTTTATAGTAGTGGGGTTTTGCGGGCCGTGGGGGTTTGGTTGAACACATCGGGCCTGTGTAGTTTACGCACACGCCGGCGGTGTGTTTGCGGTCAGTTTTGCGGTTTTGATCGTTGCTTTTATTTCATCTGCTGGGATGATGTGACCGCGTTGAGGGGGGGCGTTGCCCGGCCATGTGGCTCCGCTGCTGTCACACACACACGCACACACCCACACCCACACACACACACTGAGCATCCGAGTGATATTTGAAAAGCAGAGGGAGAAATGTGTAAAGCCAATCATGCGGCGGAGAGAAGCTACGCACAGTGTGAGATCACTGAGTGAACAAACACGTCCCGGATCAACAGTCAGAGCCTGAGGAGGCTGAAGGCAGCCAGGGATCACAACCTCCCAAACCCTACTACCACTAATAATAATAATAATAATAATTACTATTATAATAATTATTATTTTACATGCAGGGAGGTTGGAGAATCATTTAGAGTTTGCAGAATTAGTTTCTCATTTCTAGTGTTTAGTGTAGACTATTTTCTCACATGAATGAAGGTACACCAGTGTAAACAAATGCCTTTTAATGTAAAGAGTCCTGCACATAACCTTAGTCACATGACTGTTATAGTGTTCAGTTTATGTCAAAACTGTGTCAGAAATGTGAATATTCATGTGCATGGTGTGTGTGTGTGTGTGCATCGTACTGGCGTTTGGGTTGGAAGGGTGTCACTTAACAATTCGTTAATACACAGGATTAGATGTTACAATCACAAAACACATTTAGAGGCCCTGTCCAGCAACAAACCTACAGTCAATGCGTTGTGAAATATGAACTAAGTAAATAAACGCTGCTGGCTTGTCCGGCCCGCTCAGCAGCTAAACAAACAAAGAAATATAGCTGCCAACCAACATGAAGACATCAGATACCTGGCCTATTCAACGGCAGTATGCAGCATGTCACTGGGGTTTTCAAGTGGGCACCTCCCTTCGCCCATGTTTCGTTAAGTTAGGCCCACAACACCTCAAGAAGGCTTAACAGTGAATTCCAGCGTCCTGGAGTCACCCCCCTCCACGCTGTCACTTTCAACAACTAATCTTTCAATACATTAACCTGGCCTTTTTACACAGCAATCGGAGCAAACAATCAAACGTACCTGAAACGTTGATGCGGACTGAACCACGAACCAAACAAACAAATCTACCGTGGTTCGCCCCGTTGATGCGGACTGAACCACGACCCAATTGACCAAATCTATTGCGATTTGCAAATACTAAAGTTACGCAGCCAGCCTTACCTTTAGCGAGCTCCCCAGCTAGCATGTTTCCTCCTTACCCACAGCCATTCACTTGCTCGCTCTGCTCCTGTTGCTTACCTGGGCTGGCTTTTAATCACAGGGTAGGGCGAGCATCAGGAGGGAAACTTTCTGTTGGCCGCCTTAATGTGTTTTTGCACGGACGCATGGAAACAACTGTAAGCAAAGTCGGTTGTGCAGCGCTGTGATGGAAAATAAAGGGAGAGTTAAATAGAGCCTCGGAAGTGAAGCAGAGTTTGTAGTGTGCGCGTCATCAGTTTTCTCCTGTGTTTAGCTTACCGCGGCTTATTGTTTTTTTGTGGTTGCCAGTCAGCCACATCAAGAAAGGTGGAAATTTAACTGTATGACCTTATTTTGGAGGATGTTCGTGGCGCTGTTGAACTGGATTTAAATTAAAGTTGGATAACTTGGTTGTATTAAGAAATCCACCGCCATTATTCATCTTTAAACCGTTGCTTACACCCGCTTAGAGCATAACGTTAATGGAAATCTATTTAGTTTAGTTTTATAGGTCTATATGTGTCGAAACAAACCGCATAAAACTTGCAAATCCCGCGGAAAGCAACACACAAGCCGTTAACATCCCCTCTGAAGAGTCTTTGCTGAGTTCTTGCTTGAAAAACACAGATGAGGACGCAACGACAACTCCCAGGAACTGAACGCAACGACAAATGAGACAAAAGTCATTGTAATAGTCTGAAATCTTAACGCTGCTCTCCGTTAAGATGATCATGCCTGCCAGTAGCGCTACAGTGGTAGGGTCTTCCTCTTTGACAAAGATGAAGTGAACTCTCACACTTGTGACAGTCAGTCTATTCTCATTGGCATATTTACGTAATGGACGTCATCGATCCAACATCCTCCCAGAGGAACACTTTGATTAACTTAAAAACATAGTCAGATATTTATTTCTTCTCTTTAGACAGCTCTCAGGGGTGTTCCTAACAGAGGAAAACGCATGTTTGCTGTTTTATTATTGTAGTTTTTCTTTATTGAAAGAAACACATTGAACTATTGATAAAACTTTTAGTATAGGAATCTTTTTTAAGCTAATGAGCCAATTTGGGGTATCAAAACACACTTTGTTCTGCTGTGTCATTCACAAGTATTAAACCATGGAAATTTTCCTTAAATTTGTCCAGAATACATGAGGAAGAGACAGATTGGATAGTCTTTTGTTACCAATATTGTTCAAATTCCCATAATGAGCAGCAGCCACCAGCCCAGGTCATGCATAACGACGCCAACATCGTCATTTGTTAACAGTGTTTGTGGAGCTTTGCTGATAACAGATGGGGCTGTTCTCGCACAGCGGTCGGGATGCGAGCGTCATTATTGCGCGTCGCTCGTGTAAATTCAGCAGCTGAAACTCTCATCTCGGATTCTGTGTACAGATGTTGATGTCTGTCAGTGAGGTGCGCGTGTGTTTGTATTGCTCTGTTTGCTCGTCTGCAAAACAAATGTCATCTTCTTGCTGGAGGGTGTACATACTGGTGTCCTCCTTGTCCTGCGCAAACAGATCATCCAAACAGACTTGTGAGCACTTTATCGCCTTATTTTGGGATTCAAGATGCATTAAACCGCTGTGTGTTCAGTATTGATACCTGTAAGTAAAGCGCAATTCACCACAAACTACAGCTGCCACGGTGGATGCATTTAAACTAGTATCCCACTAATAATCAGAATCATACATAAGTCAAGATCAAAACTGAAAAAATCTGAGTAAGAGGTTGATTTAAAGGGGATCTACTGTTTTTTACAACCTGGACCTTATTTCTGGAATAAAATACGGTCGTTTACTCACCCACATAACTTTGGTGTCATTTCTGAGTCATTCGGACGATATTTAGATCTGTGTATATCCATATAGTGGGAGTGACTGGGGCACCGAAACGCAGCCTCTAAATAACACATTATCTGCCGCGAAACTCGTTCATTTCACCAATATGTTGTTATGGTACGCTAGTGCTATTCCTCGTGGAGTCTGGAGTTACCTGTTATCTATTCGCGGACGAGCGGTTTGTTGTTCTTTGGCCAGCTGTTCCTCTCTCTGCCTCCTCATCCTCCTTTCAACGAGCTCCTCATCCGTATACTCTTACTCAAAACGGTAAGGGCGTCCATCATAAACAAAGTCGTCCTCCACAACCTCAGAATCGGAAAAATATTCAGCCATGTTGCAAAAAACTAGCAGTAGCAAATTACAGGTAAACAAGCTCAGAGATGACATCATCCAGGTCAGAGGTTAGTAGGTCAATCTACAGACCCCCGGATGATGATAACAGGTAACTATGGACTCAACGGGGAATCGCACTAGCGTCTCATAACAAAATATTGGTGAAATGTTTTCATATATTTCACAGCAGATAATGCGTTATATAGAGGCTGCGTTTTGGCGCCCCAGTCACTCCCACTATATGGATATACGTGGATCTAAATATCGTCAAATGACACCAAAGTTATATGGGTGAGTAAACGATCATATTTTATGCCAGAAATAAGGTCCAGGTTGTAAAAAACGGTAGTTCCCCTTTAAACCTTTAATAACAGGTTCAATAAGAAAATACTGGCAGTTAATAAGAATGTTAACACTTGGTCCAGTTATTTGAATCATTTCATATAGTGTATGATATGATCTGTGACCAAGGGACACCTCAGACACCAGATGTGTCTTCTTTCTCCTGTCAAGATTTCCTTATTCTCTGGTAACAGTCCTAAAGGAGGAGTTTTTGTCCAAAGGGCTTCACCATGTAGTTAAACATGCATTTAGTGTCTCGCATATTTCAACATTCAGTAACGGAGCTTTATGTCGATAGCAGAGGACCAACTTTCAGATTTTATTTTTAGTTGTAATAAATGTCTGCAGTTTGGAAGTCACAGATTTAAAAGCCCCCAAAGACCTGGATCGAAATAGACCACCTGTGAATAATTAGGCCTGAACCTGAAAGCAGAGAAGGAACGATGCTCCGACTGTCAACAGCTGAAAAGTCAGCACGTGTCACTTTTCCCGCACTTCACATTTCACACCGTCACACTTTTGTTTGTCTCGTGTGATAATTATGACGCATCGCTGAATCAGAGCTGATATAGAGACAGTTTGGGTCCACTTAAGTATTAATCAGAACTATGTGACGTTACAGCGGGATCTTCCTGTTGGATCGGAGTGGGACAAAATCAGATATATGCCACAAGGAAGCGGGACTGTTAAAGTGTTGAAGGTCTTTAATCTGCAATCCGCAGTAAAAGTCTTACATTTAACTTCTAGTTTGGTACTTTTAATTACCAGTTACCCAGAGTAGAAGAAGATTCCTGGTACATTTATTAAAGGTGACCGATAAATAACCTCTTGAAAATCTACCGATGTTTGGTAGTGAATGGTTGGTTCTGTTTTTGCTTGTGTGGATTTGATTGCAGCGTTTGCACGGTTAAAGTTTTATTGAAATATTAAACGTTAGTAAGAATGCTTTTGTAACAGAATAACTGCCCAAAATGCGTTGGGTTAAAATATTACGTAATCAACGATACTAAATAAAGAGCTGTTTAGGAGCTAAGAGAGCCGGCTCTTCTTTGGGAGCCGTGGCAAAAGAGTCGGCTCTCAGAAAAGAGCCATACTGCCCATCGCCAGTGTCTTCGCCTCAACAGAAGTTAAGTTACTACAGCTTCTCTTCTAATTTCAGCTCAGCCAATGAAGATGGAGTCAGCAGCCGAGGCTCAGCAGGCGGCGGACGCTGCTGTGACAGAGACAGAGAACCAGCAGATAACCCAGGCACAGATCGCGACTTTGGCCCAGGTGACACATGATGTTGACACTTTTACCCAGTACCGTCTATACCCAGCTCAGGTTTGGAATAATTAACAAAATAAAGAAAGAAGAAAAAAAAAAAAAAAACGTGTATTAATATCATTTTATACCGACGCGTGGCAGACGGCGCAATGATATCACCTCTGAATTTTAGGTATCCATGACAACAGGGCACGCCACAGCAACGGGTCCCACGGTAACGCTGGTACAGCTTCCCAATGGACAGACGGTTCAGGTCCACGGCGTCATCCAGGCTGCTCAGCCGTCCGTTATCCAGTCCCCACAGGTCCAGGCAGTACAGGTGAAACACACACAGACTCACTTCTAGCTTCTGGTGTCGCTTATTCAGGCACAAAATAAAGTCAAATGTTGTATTGTTTGTTCCAGATTTCCACCATAGCAGAAAGTGAAGATTCACAGGAGTCGGTGGACAGCGTGACCGACTCTCAGAAGCGCAGGGAGATCCTATCACGACGCCCCTCCTACAGGTAATTAGTGTCAGTATATTCAGCTGACCTCATTCTTTGGGCACATAATGTTGCTGAACCTAGACCTGAGCAACTGCAGCAACCCCAGATCATAGCACTGCCCCCACAGGCTTGTACAGTAGACACCAGGCATGATGGGTGCATCACTTCATCTGCCTCTTTTCTTACCCTGATGCCTCCATCACTCTGGAACAAGGTAAACCTGGACTCCATCATACAACATGACCTTCTCCCATTGCTCCAGAGTCCAGTCTTTATGCTCCCCACTGAGATTTATTCAGTAAATCACAACGGTCACTCGCCCCCAACAGGAAAATCTTGAACGACCTTTCATCCGACGCGCCGGCTGTCCCTCGTATCGAGGAGGAAAAGGCTGAGGAGGACTCATCTGCTGCTGCCGCCACGCCCGCCATCACCACCGTTACCGTCCCCACGCCCATCTACCAGACCAGCAGCGGCCAATACAGTACGTGAAAGCTAAATACGTGATGTTAAATGTAAGATTCTTATTATTGACAGTCTGACCAGGCTGATCATCCTATCCAAAGCACAAAATAACAAATGTCCATACCGTAATGTGCCTCCTTGCCATTCATCCCTCTCGCCGAACACATAGTCGCAATCACACAAGGTGGGGCCATTCAGCTGGCTAATAACGGTACAGATGGAGTCCAGGGCCTTCAGACTCTGACCATGACCAATGCAGCAGCAGCAGCCCAGCCCGGAGCCACCATCCTGCAGTACGCACAGACCAGCGACGGCCAGCAGATACTGGTCCCCAGTAACCAGGTGGTGGTCCAAGGTGAGAGAGGGGATCACTCTCTTTGAGTGAATGAAACACAGATTTGGGTTGTGAATAGATCAATTTTAACATATATTTTGATTTCCGTTTAGCTACCTCTGGTGACGTCCAGGCCTATCAGATCCGAGCAGCCCCGGCTAGCACCATCGCCCCTGGAGTGGTCATGGCCTCTTCGCCCGCCCTCCCGACCCAGGGCGCCACAGAGGAGGTCACCAGAAAACGTGAGGTTCGCCTCATGAAGAACAGGTACGAACAAAGGAGGGTTCTGCACATTTGAGCGTTGATGAAGTGTTTGCAGTGGCGTCAAATAT
This sequence comes from Chelon labrosus, assembly GCF_963514085.1. Lineage (NCBI taxonomy): Eukaryota > Metazoa > Chordata > Actinopteri > Mugiliformes > Mugilidae > Chelon > Chelon labrosus. The sequence goes on from NC_140341.1 coordinate 9,269,354, forward strand.
AACTCTTAAGCTTGTTACATACTCCAAGAGAAGCGAGAAATTTGTTCCTAGGGTTGCGAGGACAAGAAAAAAAAGTTTGTTCTGGCCAGGTCATTTATACTTCACGAGACACTCATGTGACGAACTCTGGGGAACTCCTCATAGGGCCCTCCCACTGCGTCATACATCATACGTGCTAAGCACTGTGGGAGATGCGGGAGATGGATGTTGGTGTGTCGCTTTCACACACAGTATGCCGATCTCTACCCAGGAGAGATTAGCGAATATTAGCATCTGGGAGCTTGCAAAGCGGTCGCTAGCATTTCCGCATTTTTGTATTGGCCACGCCCACTTCCGTTTTCTGACCAATCACAGAATAGTTGTCGGACACCACGCGAGAAAAAAGTTCTGCCCTGTTGATGTGTCGAGAACAAGCTGAGAGAACTCCCAAACGAGAACAAACGTCTTGCTTCTTGCAGAGTATGTAACAGCATTTAGATCCACAACTGCTGCCATGGTCCAGCCCAAAACATTAGAAAGGAAGTTTGATGTAAGACAAAAACTGAATCAGTAGTTTCTTGATTAATATAAAGTCTTTGCTTAAATTAATATTCAAGCAACATCCAACAGCTGACATGAAAAAGTCCCAAAGCCCCACCAAAATTCTGATCATGAAAAAGAACCAAAACCCCAAACTGTGTCTTATCCCTCCTACAGAGAGGCGGCCCGTGAATGTCGCAGGAAGAAGAAGGAGTACGTTAAGTGTCTGGAGAACCGAGTGGCCGTCCTGGAGAACCAAAACAAGACACTAATTGAAGAACTTAAAGCCCTTAAAGACCTTTACTGCCATAAATCTGAGTAGTTCCTCTTCCGAACGCCAAACGGGGCCAAGTAGCATTTCAGTTTCTTTCAAATACTTTGACTGTTTTATTCTGCCTTTTTTTTTTCTTCTACTTCTTCTTCTGTTTTTTTGACAGTCACCCAATCCAACTCTGCTTAGACGACTGTCTCTTCAGTAGGCTGTCGGTAATTAGAGTTTAAAATGCACGAAGTTGTGTATTTCCATCCAGGTTTGACGATAAAACATTGGGGAACATTTTAGAACAATCAGTAAAATGGTACAGTCAGCTGCTGACAACGGTTAAATGTGTCGCACACCTTTATCTGCAAGCCTGCGTCTTATTGTCATGGTTTTGGCTAACACCCTTATCAGTTAACTTAACATTGTACTGGTTGTGGTCATGGTTGAGATGCTTCAAAAAGCACCACAGCTGAATAACTCAGAGGAGGCACTGGTTGTAGCTGCTAAAGACTTGGCAGATCAGAAACTAGCGAGTCAACAACTTTGCCAACAAAGCCAAAATTTGAGGCAAGTGCTACAAGACAAGACATAGCAGCTAAAGTTACGTAACTAGTCCAACAGGTAGAAGACCAGCTTGGTGTCCATCTTGCAGCCATTTTTGTTTCGCATAGCTCTTTCCAACAACTATCTGTCCTCTTGATCGGTTTCTCTCTTTTTCTCCGACCTTCCTCCATTAACATCCAGTTCAGTCTCTTTGCTCGTGCCTTGCTACCTGGCAACACCCAACTAACACCTCTTTATAGCTAACTGAAGACAGTGTTTTAAAGCGTTATGCACTTCTATCGGGTACCCGGTTACCAACCAACGTTCAGAGCACGGAAAAGAGATTTCATCCCTTTAACAAGTATCATTAAAATAGTGTCGAAGCTGTTATTGGTGAACTTCCAGATTCCTAAAACTTGTTCGTTTTACATTGTTAGTTATTCTGTTAACTTTTAGTAGTACTTAGTTACTTTTGCGCCAAAGAAACAGATTGTCATTATAAAATAAGAGAAGACTGAAGTCTCTCAGCCCTTTTCGAGTCTGTCTTTGAATCCAATCTTTACAAATTTATGAAACGACTCGAGTTAAGAAGTCAGTGATTATAACTGTTTCAAACAATCACGAATAGTGTTGTCTGAGTCAGACTGCAAACATTTAACCAGGGCAAAATCGACATGACACAAGACATGAACATCACCGCCATTGGCGTTTTTTTTGTTTCTTATTTGCCAGTAGGCAGAAGGTAGGCCTAGTCGAGATTATGAGCCAAAATCGACGTAATGGTGCATTCAAATGGTTCATAATTCTCTACTGATGAAGCGTTTTAGTTGCATTGGACATCAGCCGTTGAAAAGCCACTAAAAATTTTGTTGACCTTATTGCACTCAAGCAGAGTATTTGTGTTTACTACTACAGTATATGTAAGCAATAATGCCCCATCAAGTTGGCCTTGGGATCACTGTACGATATCACTACTGTTGTCATGGTTACCTGCAGTTTCATTAACATTGTGCTCTGATTTACAGCAATAGTTAAAGCTGTCCTAATATAAAAGTGACTTTACGGACGGCTGCTGAATGATGGTTACTTCAGTGTTAAACCATTATGTGGCCAAAACTGTGACAACAAGATGCAGCTCATAAAACTGTTAGTTTTTTTTAACATAAATGTAATAGATTGATTGTGATGTTTTAGCCTGTTCGGGTTAATTTGGTGCACTTTACGGTACATTTCCCTAGCACATGAGACGAGCTCAGTCGGTCGCAGTTAAAGGCTTTGAATGAATTCTTGAATCTCTACTTGATCCGCATCCCGACCCAACAAATTAGGCACAAACAAGTTTTTGTTGTTGTTTTTAAAGATGCTATCGACTGCCGATAATGGATTAAGTGAAACTGTGTGTGTGTGTGTGTGTGTCAGCAGACGGTGGATCGCCACGGTCTGTTTGGAAAGAAAAAAGGAAATATTGTAGAGGAACGTCACGCCTGTCCATTGACTCCTATTGTTTTTCTACTTCTACATTACTGATGGTTGTCAGAGCTGCTACTACAGTGATATTGTTAGTAGGCTGAGACACTACTTTGAAGGTTTGCTTTTACAACCTGGACTCTTTTATTTTTTTTTAAATATATATTTTATCATTTTATTTTCCTATTTACTTACTTATTTAAACGTTTTGCTCGCCAGTTTGAGTCCAGTTGGGCAGCATGAAGCGACATTATATCTAAACCTATTACATGGACGTGAATAAGAAAAAAAAAAGCACTACTTTCATCTTTGACTGATGACTTATTTCTGTTCTGTACACAACTAGTAATTCAGAGGGCATTAATCTGTGTTTATGGTTTAGATAATTGCAGCTTTATTTCCAGATATTAGGCCTAACTAATAGGCGGTTTATGCTTCTGCGTCATTTTGACAGCCCAGACCCTACGCAGACCCTAACGCCGTAGCCTGACATGCACCTTCCCGGAAATGTAACGAGTGTACGAGTAGGCTACGTACGTAGGTTACGGCTTCTAGTCCCGCAGAGGCTTATACGCCGTAACCTACGTACGTAGCCTTCACTGGTGTTAGCCATTTATACTTGTGCGGTAGTCAGTCTGGCTCGCTCTGTGAAAACGGCACCCAAACGCTAGTCGGCGCTGTGTCTTTTATGCCTGTCGGGTTCATTTTTGTTTCTACTTCCTGCTTGGCTTTCAACAATGAAACTTTCTCCGAAATTTCGCTGAAGACGAGTCGTACAAAGGTTTTCTTTATTGATCCCAAACAATCAATTCGAAAATTGCCGAGACGGAGAAGCAGCTGGAAATACTAAAGCAGAAATACGCTACTGCCAAGTGGACCAATCACAGCTCTTGTAGTCTACGTTGCCGTGACTTGTAGTTACATTTCTCGGGAGGTGTACGTCACGCTACGGCGCTAGGGTAGGCGTAGGGTCTGGTCTGTTGCTGTAGCTACGCCGTCAAATTGATGCAGAAGCATAAACCGCATATTAGTCGGTATAATTAAGTGTGCAACAGATAGGAGCATCTGAGGGGATAAACACAAGGTCCAGGTTGTACCGAAACTCATGTTCGTTGAGCAATTTCAACGCCAGAGATGCAAATTTCACATCAAACATTTCTCTTGTCATTAAACAAAATTGTTCTCAGCTTTTTAAAATATTTCTGTTTTTGCAAAAATGGCACCAAAATATGGATTGTGACAAAATGTGAGATTGTGGAGCCCTTTTGTACCAGATCCTTTGTAAAGATCTACAAAGACAATGGCTACAGTTTAAAAAAAAAAGAAAGAAAAAGTTTAACACTAATTATCCACAAAGTTGAAAAGAGATTACTGTTGTGGGACTGTGTGTGGTTTTTTGAGAAGATATGTGTACGTACTTGTCAGTTTATTTTTTTATATATTACTGTATATAGACTCTACAGCATGTGTAGACCTCATGTATTTCTGTTTGTTTGATATGAAATATGTTCCTATGGCTCGTATGAAACCAACTTTGCATATTTGTAACATATGTCGGTGTGTAATTGAAAGCAATGTATGTGTGTGTTCATGTAATCCGCCGGGCCTACCGTCGTCATGGCAGCTAGTGTAAGAGAAAAAGGCCTTTTTTTGTAACCTGTTTAAGGATCGAGATGGTTCGTTCGTCTAGGAGAACGATTTTTTTTGAGGAGCAGTTGGGAGTCCGCAGCATATATCAGTTTTCTTTTTCTTTCTTTGCTCATTGTAAATGTGTTTTATCTTGATCTGTAGAGCAAAAAAAATGATCCACCCTTTTTGTATTTTCCAAGGCATACAATGAAAGCACAACTTTCTTTCCACTGGAGCCGATCTCAGTGTTTATTTTATTGTACTTTATACAGCATTTACTTTAAAGTTTTCCCATTTACGTTGGATCCAGTGGCGAGATACGTAACCTGCCAATCAATCATCGACTCAACTAGAAACTCGTGTGAAGCCTTTCCAAACCCTGAGTGTGTGATTATTTCGGGGGTTAAAGATACAGTCTGTGACTTTGATATGGAAACTTTAAATCCCCACTTTGGATGCGTTTTAGTGTGACACTTAAATGATGTCCTGTTAGCACATAAGTTGATCTTGACCTTTAAAACGGAAGTTCCATTGGTTTAGTAGCTTCTTCTAGAGCTTTCAGATACATCTCACGGCCTCATTTCTTCTCAGAAGCTTACAAACGGGCCTTCGGTTAACGTTCATTCGGCTTTAAATCAAATAAGTTTTAAAACCTCTGCGATTATCTGAGAAGAAATTAACTGGATGTCGGGACACTACCGGCCACTCAGAATATATTAGCATGTGCCGTATCTGTCCCTGTTTTGCTGTTCTCTTGTGTCACCGTGTGGTTTAGAGGAATTTGTGTAGAGACATGACAAAAGCATGCACTTCGGGAGATATATGAACCACACAGTAATTGTGCAAGCAGTGCTTGGGCTCCAAGATGTGTGTAGAGCTTGGTGGCACGACGTCTAGATACTGGTGCCATTACAATATTTAGGGTGAAGAAGTGCGTTCTGAGAAAAAAATCATACATGCAGTGATGGTGCTGAAAAAAAAAGACTAGTAATAACTTTTTCTTTTGTCAGTTTGATATAGTGGACTCAACATTGTGGTGTGATTACACAATGTCTTTCCAATAATACCAACAGTGTTTTTATTTTTGAGTTTCTTTTTTTTTGGGGGGGGTTGTTGTTTTTTTAACCCACGGGCCTCATTTTGTGCATGTACCATGCTGATATCTGTGTGTGTGTGTGTGTAAAAGTATAAATAGAGAGAGAATTTCTAGAACAGTAATAATGACATTTTTCTAACTTTTAACGTGATCGGTTTGTATATTGCCACTTTTACAGATTATCAATTTAAAAATGCCGTTCATTGTACAGTATCCTCGTTGAGACCAGGTCGCCAAATGAAGACTGTTGGTTTTAAACGTTGTCACATTATAAAACTACACCAGCCCATTATTTCAAAGTGCTGTTAGCCCGACATTACATCGCTCTTTTGTAAACACTTGCTATGTCACAATAAAATGCTCTGGATGATTGTTATGTATTTTATTGTTAATCGGTTATACATGAACACTCGAGTTATGATTTAGACACTTTTTATTCTGGCTGACTGCATGGCATTAGCTGATATATTCGCCAGTGACATTTTCGCGTTGCATTTGACCGAACAGAGATGTGTTTTTGTTAAACAACTATTACTTTTTTTTGTTGAATTACAACATGTGCACATTTATTTTGAAGATATATTATTCTGAAGAGCCTGGTTACAACATTATCACATCAATAAACTAAAGCTTACCTTAAATATCTTGGGCTGGGTACATTTTTATCCCATATTATCCCATTTAAGCAGCATTTAAACATTGCAGTGGGTTTCAGTGCGGTTAATTCGAGCCATTTGCATTCTGTTTTTGTAATTAAATCTAAAGATATGTCTACTAGTTTAATAGATGTTTATATTTTATTCGTACAGTCTTTATTTATTTATACTTAACAGATAATTATCCTTGCAAAAGGTGCAGTAGTTAGTGGAGAAGCTTTAAAATGTTACAACAATCCCACAATTGCATTAGTTTAGTTTATGTTTCAATCACTTCTCAATAGATATACTTAATGAAATTTAGCATTAGACCACATTTTTTTCCGTTCATGATACAAAAATACGTATTTTCTGCAGCAGATGACAAAATGGTTTTACTTATATATTTCATGAGAAATAAAGAAAAATATGCATTGACTTGCAGGTAGATGATGGGCTTATATGTCAAAAAAAGGGTGTGGATCCGTAACGGTACAAAAATAGTAGCGTTGTAAATACATTTCATCGGTTTTAAATCTCCTCTGACTGACAGCTCCTTAAACCAATGAGCGGCTTCCGTTGGCCCGTGTTTTGATTTATCAGCCAATGGGAGTGAATGGAATTCCTCAGTGGGCGGGTCTACAACATATCCGTGGCAAGTAGGGCCGTTTGTGAGGTCCGGCAACAGATGGCGGAGGTGGCGGCGTCTCCATACAGCACAAATCTGACAGGGCGGAGGCTCTGATGGGGGAGTCCGGACCAGTAACCACAGTTTGTTGTGTAAGGAGGAACCAGACGAAGGCCTTGTCGAAGTGACTTCATTGATAACTTCTCTCCTACTGTCTTGGATTTTTCTCCCCCTCACTTCTTGTTTTGGTTTTTTTTATTTTTATTTGCTTGAGGCCTCTGAAGCCTCGGGCTAGATTTGGCGACACACCGAGCCGAGTACAAGAAGACGTCTATGGGATTGTTCCGGAACTCTGCTGAAAAAAAACAACAACAACATGTATTTGCCAGAATTTAACACTTCATAACGCTTTCACGTTTTGTAGAGTCAGTTGTGTTTACGTGATACCAAAAATTGGAATTAATGTGGAGTAGAAAAAAAGTTCACGAGACGAGCTAACTAGTTAGCTAGCCTGCTACGATGGTAGTTAGCTACTTAGCCGCGAAACTTTAGCATGTTGAATGAATGAATGAATGGAGCTGCAGCGACCACTTTCATTTGACTAACAACTGATTATTGTTATTGGGGAGAAAAACACGTCGAGCAGGACACAAGACCACGCTGATTGTAACCGCCTTTTTCTGGCTGTTCTTTGACTGTTAAACCACTTAACCTCAAATAGACAGACAGGAATGCAATTCCTGGGAGTTGGCGGACGATTTAGCCTTCAAAGATAGTGTTGTGCTTAATGCGACTATAGTAGCCTTGGTAATGTTTATGAGGCGGGGGGACGCTAACTTTAGCTAGCCACACATATATTTGCACTACTACTTGGACTTGGCTGCGATAGTGTGAAGCTCTACGCCCAGTTCGTAATGGGGAACACGGTGTCATGCTGCGTCTCTCCGGAGTCGAGCCCCAAGCTGCCGTCGAGGCAGCCGGCGGAGCGGCTGGAGGAGTTCCAGACCAGCACCGAAGTGAGCGACGACAACACCGTGCCCTACCTGCAGCACATAAGCGACAGAGAGGTCCCCGATGGTGAGTGTCCACATATATATATATATATATAATACCCCAGCACACACGTGACGGTGACATGGCACAAACCTGATGTTTCCATTCCACCATGAAACACCACAGCCATATTTGTTTACAGGAAGCCTCTTCTTAATCCAGAGTGAAGATGACCTGCATGTGACTCCGTGCGAGCACGCAAGCTAACCTGGATGGCAAATGGTCAAGACACGTGAACACGAGTTCAACTTGTGTCAGCAGCAGCAGCAGCATACAAACGGGACGGTTCATTCCTTTATCCACACGCAACGACTTTATGGTGTAGTCTTTCACAACTGCAAGGGAGGCACATCTACTCCGACACCGTCTTTGGCTGCTGCCAAGTTGCTAGACGGGTTTGTGGCCATCCCACTGCCAGCACGGCACTGATGATGAGAGCATTCTTGGCACCGTTCAGCTTGCACTGCATCATATTGATCCCGCTGGCGTCACGTTACCACGGAGGACATGGAGGAAGAAAACAAACCCCTCATCTGCCACAATAAACACGTAGAAATTAGAAATGAAGGCGTCCCGTAATCATGACTTAATTCACGCGTTTACCAAAACAAACGCGATAGAAGCCGTTCACCTACGATCAAACTTAATCTTAATGTGTCTGTAGCATGACTTCAGTATGCCCTCCATTGGAGTCAAGTATTTTTTGCTCACACTGTGATACAGGCCCCTGATCACTGAAGCATCTCAGATATGTCTCTGTGATGTAGGCCCGTGCTTGGTAGTCCATGTGTCGCCACTCTCCATTGACTCCCAGACATCTACAGTGTTCATTCCACTCATGTTGTTGTGGATAATACTGTGTGTGTGTGTGAGTGTGTGTGTGAGAGCAGCTGTTGACCGGTGGAGGGTCAGAATCAGTCCAGCAAGTCATTCTTGCATTCCTCGCTTCACAAGTGCTCCCATCACCTAATCCCCTGTCTTTTATGTAATCTGCCGCCCGCACAGATTTGGAGGAAGAATGCCGCGATCCAAGTCGTGCTCAAGCACAAACAAGTGTAGTGCTTGAACGTATGGTATTTCATACAGTGCAGTAATACGCGTTTTGTTGTTCTCTCAGAGCTGGCTTTGGAGTCCAACCCATCGGATCACGCCCGAGCAAGCACCATCTTCCTTAGCAAGTCCCAGACAGACGGTGAGCAATCGCAACATGACCAACACGCGGCGGTGATTTCACATTAACTGTCTTGCGTAAGACCATGTGAACAGTAAACGCAACTGTTTCTGAAATACACAAACTAATATTTAATGTCATTACATGTACACTAAGTTCAGGGATGTGGCGTTAACTCTGTACTAAATATTGAACATTTATTTCTCTTGATTACTAAATTTAGCTGCAAGTTCCGATCACAAAAACATTTGATACTGACTGAAAGTAGTCTGAAAACGGCTTTTCTTACTGTCTGTGATTCTTTACACAACTATTACTGTGAAAAGGGATATTAAATTGCATTTAATATGGTGCTAAAAAGTACATTTCTCTTCCTTTACAGTACGAGACAAGAGGAAAAGCAACCACATAAACCATATCAGTCATGTAAGTGGCCAAATCCAGATGTTGATTTTAAATCTTTGTTCAAAAAAATGTAATAGCTCTACTAAACTGTCACCTGCATGGTACCTGCTCCAGAAATAACTGCTGTTGGTGAAAAACCCTTGAGACGACATAAAAGCTTGGAACACCAGAACTAGATTTATGCTTCTGCGTCGGCTGTGATTGGTTTGAAATGCATTCTTCGTCCACATCCCTCTGAATCTGCAGAAGCGCAGATAATTCTTGATCCTTTTGCCGCCTGCACACCATATACTCAGACATCTTCTCTTCTTTCTGGCTAACTAGCAGGACAACACAGAGACACTAGCACAAGTATAAATGTTTTTAAGCTTTAAGCAATGCTTTAATTTCAGCTCTAAGAAAGACGAGGGCTAACTAGAAAATCTTAGTCTTATGATCAACAACAAAATATATTTCTTTGTTTTGCCGTTTTACCAAAGGAATCACAACATACACCATATTGCCAAAAGTATTCACTCACCCATCCAAATAATTGAATTCAGGTGTTTCAATCACTTCCACGGCCACAGGTGTATAAAATCAAGCACCTAGGCATGCAGACTGCTTCTACAAACATTTGTGAAAGAATGGGTCACTCTCAGGTACTGTGATAGTGTGATAGTGTGATCAACTGTCAGTGGTATTATAATGTATAAGTGGAAGCGATTGGAAACGACAGCAACTCAGGGACGTAAAATGACAGAGCAGGGTCAACGGATGCTGAGTCACGTAGTGCGCAGAGCTCGCCAACTTTCTCCAGAGTCAATCGCTACAGACCTCATGCGGCCTTCAGATTAGGTCAAGAACAGTGTGTAGAGAGCTTCATGGAATGGGTTTCCATGGCCGAGCAGCTACATCCAAGCCATACATCACCAAGTGCAATGCAAAACGTTGGATGCAGTGGTGTAAAGCACGCCGCCACTGGACTCTAGAGCAGTGGAGACGCGTTCTCTGGAGTGACGACTCGTGCTTCTCCATCTGGCAATCTGATGGACGAATCTGGGTTTGACGGTTGCCAGGAGAACAGTACTTGTCTGACTGCATTGTGCCAGGTGTGCTCTTGGACAATTCCATGCTCCCAACTTTGTGAGAACAGTTTGGTGATGGCCCCTTCCTGTTCTAACATGACTGTTCACCAGTGCACAAAGCAAGGTTCACTAAAGACATGAATGAGCAAGTTTGGTGTGGAAGAACTTGACTGGCCTGCACAGAGTCCTGACCTCAGCCTGATAGAACACCTTTAGGATGAATTGGAGTGAAGACTGTGAGCCAGGCCTTCTCGTCCAACGTCAGTGTCTGACCTCACAGATGCGCTTCTGGAAGGCTGGTCACAAATTCCCATAAACACACTCCTAAACCTTGTGGAAAGCCTTCCCAGAAGAGTTGAAGCTGTTATAGCAGCAAAGGGTGGACCGACGTCATATTAAACCCTATGGATTAAGAAAGGGATTTCACTTGAATTCATATGCGTGTAAAGGCAGACGAGTGAATACTTTAGGCAATATAGTGCATAGTACTCTTCTTAAATTGGCTCAGTTCAAAAGGGTGAATCTGACTTTATAAATGACAAAACAAGAGAGGTAGCTCGCTATGTGCAGATCTGGAACAAATGTGTCCTCTGATCAGTTCAGGTTGTTCATTCTGTGATTTCGCTTCCTCAAGGTGTCTCCTGGTCCACTCTCAAAGAAGTACAGCTCCTGCTCCACCATCTTCATCGACGACAGCACCGTCAGCCAACCAAACCTCAAAAGCACAATCAAATGGTGAGAACGTCGACCGCGCCGAAGCGCAAACAACACAACGCCGTCTCGCCCAAAAAAAAATCTCATTTCACACGAGAAAATCCTGTTACATCACGGCGTGGTAATCCCAAAGTAATACTTAACGGATGCGTGACTAAAACAGATGAACTTACACCTCATTTAGGTCATTCATCTGTGATGACATTATTTTAATGAGTCTGGATAATCGCATCTTATCAGGATTATCTCGGTGTTTAAATGATGACAACTTGATAAATGTGTCGGATGTTTTTTCTCTCACCATGAGCTCTGACACACAAACACCACACTCCCATTCAGAGTAGTTTTAAGTCATGGATATGAAACTAACATGTTTTTTTCTACACTCTTTTTTTTTTTTCTACAGTGTCACTTTAGCAATATACTACCACATCAAAAACAGGTGGGTGGAAATCTTTAATTTGATCGTGTTTGTTTCATATATGACAAATTCTGTTGCTGAAACCGGGAAGTGAACTATATTGATAGATGTTTGCTCTTTAGGGACTCGAACAGGTCACTGGACATCTTTGATGAGAAGTTGCACCCCTTATCAGTGAGTATGTTCGTGACATAATGTTTCCGCCACAGAAACATTGAGAGTCTCAAGTAGAGCGTCTTTATCACCTGGCATGCATCAGTACAGGGGCGTTCACGCAGGAACGTACTAGACGTGATAAGGGTTCCTGAGTTGATAAACCTGAGATGCAACGTGAGCGGGTATCGAGTTGAACCAATCTCTTGGCATGTGACGCTTGCGACAAGAACAACACACTCCGCCAGTTGCCACCAAAAATATTTAGTTGGTTCCGCCTTTAGCTTTGATTACAGCACACATTCACTGGGGCGTTGTTTCAGTAAGCTGCTGTAATGTCACAAGATTTATTTCCATCCAGTGTTGCATTAATTTCTCACCAAGATCTTGTATTGGTGATGGGAGAGTCTGACCACTGAGCAAAGCCTTCTCCAGCACATCCCAAAGCTTCTCAATGGGGTTAAGGTCTGGACTCTGTGGTGGCCAATCCATGTGTGAAAATGCTGGATGGATTGATGGAATAACCTGGTCATTCAGTATATTCAGGTAGTCAGCTGACCTCATTCTTTGGGCAACATAATGTTGCTGAACCTAGACCTGAGCAACTGCAGCAACCCCAGATCATAGCACTGCCCCCACAGGCTTGTACAGTAGGTGCTAGGCATGATGGGTGCATCACTTCATCTGCCTCTCTTTTTACCCTGATGTGCTGGTTCTCCACTATCCTTCCAGTTTTTAATAATGCGTTGGACAGTTCTTAACCCAGTTTTAGTAGTTTCTTCAATCTCCTTAGATGTTTTCTCTTCTTGATGCATGCCAATGATTTGACCCTTCTCAAACAGACCAACATCTTTTCCATGACCACAGGATGTGTCTTTAGACATGGTTGTTTAAGAAATGAGAAGCTACTCATTGCATCAGTTGGGGTTAAATAACTTGTTGCCAGCTGAAAGATAATCACCCATGCAGTAATTATCCAATAGGAGGCTCGTACCTATTTATTTAGTTAAATCCAGGTGGAGACTTTGTTTTTGGCCAGGCAGTGTATTTTAATGTTCTGCTTGGTTCAATCAGACATTGGGCTGGAGATTGTTTCAGAGCCTGAAACATCAACTGGCAACAAGTCAATATCTTTATATGTAGAACGTGGCTTTAACCAGAAAAAGTCCCTCATGTGAGCCAGTTGTTTAGGTTCATCTAGTTCATTGTATAATCATATCCATTCATTCGGCGCAACCACAGTTTGTTCCTGCAATCTCTTTGCATTGTCATGCATCTTGAATCCGAGCCTTGAGTGGTCTCCTAGTACAAAACTTCACTTTGTTTAGAAACTCGAACCCCCTCTTCTTCCCTCAGTGGTGTGATTCACTGACGTCTGTTCATTTTAAGACATGTGACGAGGCGACATGAGTGGTGTCTGACTCCACAGTCGGGCTGTTTTATTGGCAACTGTCATAGTTCAGCTTTTACAGTCTGAAGCCAGTATCCCAAGTATTCATCATATTGGAAGGGTATGCTCGTGGCCTCATCTGTTGATTTAATAAGATAAGATATTTATTTATCCCACAGTTTAGCACTTTATATGGCAATTTCAATGTCTTACAAGAAGAATTTAGCAAGCTTTAAGCCATAATAAAATGGTTTGTCGTTGTGAAATCAGTCTTCCTGTTTTGTTTTCCATACTACAGTCCAAAGATGACCATATTATCTTTACATTTTATTTTGTTTCATCCCATACAGAGAGAGCCGTTGCCAGATGACTACTCCCTCGTTGACCCAGAACACAAACTGATCTACCGCTTCGTCAGAACGCTCTTCAGTGCTGCACAGCTCACCGCAGAATGTGCCATCGTCACTCTTGTAAGCGCTCGTCTTGATAATTTTATGGTTTTCACAGCTCGTAACGTGTGTGAACGCCTCTTTAGTTTATAGAATTAAAAAAAAAACGCCCTTTTTCTTGGAATTGGCTGCACGTCTTTGATATTATTGGTGCTGTTGCGGTATCTGGTCACCAGGGGGCAGTAAACTCCTGCAACCTGACTTTACCCAAACTGCACAAATGACACTTCACAAATTGAACAGATTCTACCTTAGGCTGATTAAAAAGCATCCGAGGCACAAAGCAAATCACTCCTGGCTGCATTAGCATGTATATATGTATAAGTTTGATAGCTACATCTAATTTTAGCAGGGTTGTCTTAGAATGGGCAGATGAAAGGCAAAGCAAAACAATATGAATCTGCTTCACAGTTTCTGGCGTTTCTTTTTGTGTTAGTCAGAGATTCACACCAAAACGTAGTTGCACACGGCCTGTTTCTGTTCGTAAGGCGCCGCAAAAGCTGAAAGAAAGAGAAAAAAGGACATTAATACCAGTATTATAAAATCCAACCGTCACACCTGCTTCTTCCTCAAGGTGTACTTGGAGCGCCTGCTGACCTACGCTGAGCTGGATATCTGCCCCGCCAACTGGAAGCGCATCGTCCTGGGCGCCATCTTGCTGGCCTCCAAAGTCTGGGACGACCAGGCCGTGTGGAATGTCGACTACTGCCAGATCCTTAAAGACATCACCGTGGAGGACATGTGAGTTTAATGGAACCGCACGGAAAAAAAAAAAATTAAAGTTAAGGTGATGGAAACGGGTTTGACTCACTCCGCTGTCATTCGGTTTCTGTGGAGGAAGCACATAAATGTTCATGTGACATGACTGACTGGATGGATTTTCCCACTTTTCTATAATAAATATAAAGTTCTGTGTCAGATATAGATTGGAAAACTTCACTGTTTTTGTCTGATAATGCAAAAGAGACAAAGAAGAAGGTGTTTTCCAAGGTGGTGGAGTCAGAATTCAAAGCATCTAGAGGACAAGTAGCTCTGAATACTAAATACAACAATACTTGCAGTGTTGGGAGTGTTTTGCATTCTAGTTTGAAGTGATTTAGAAGACCGAGAGTACACTCAAAACCGAGTGACAAGCCTGCGGTCACAGGGAAAGAATGATACTGTGCAAGTGAACGGACAAGAATTGAGAGAAACAATACCCTGGACCCTTTGCACATCTGGCAAATCACTGCAAAATGCGGTTGTGAGTGTTGGATGGTCGATTTTCGTATCGTGACAGGAGGCGGCGTGGTGCATTTAGTGCTCTCTGAACTGACACGATCATCTAAATAACATCCTGTTGCTGTGTGTGTGTGTGTGTTGCTTTACTATTTTCAAATCTGCAGGTTTCGGAATTAAATAGAAGAATTTCAAAACTCCCGTAATCTGAGCCCAGCTTAATGCTACGAGATTATTTAATTGTTGTTTTCCCGAGTTGCTGCCGAAGTTTCAAATGTATGTCTGAATGCGGTCGCTTGGTTTTCAGGACACCGGATAGTTTAGATGTGGAGAAAGAAGGATTCCCAACGAATGCAACCTGGTTCTGGCAGCGACAGTCTCCCCCCCTCTAATAAAAAGAATAACACAACAAAGATGCACTTATAGCAGACGGAAGAAGGGCTGGGGTAGATGGAAGCTGCAGCGTCTCTGCTGTCTGTCAAGGCTATAAGCCAGTGAAGAGGACAGGGGCTGCACTTGGAGGACCCGGGCTTTATTGCCTACAATTGCTTTTCGTGTGTGTGTGCAAAAGAGGTTGAAAGTGC
Organism: Chelon labrosus; assembly: GCF_963514085.1. Lineage (NCBI taxonomy): Eukaryota > Metazoa > Chordata > Actinopteri > Mugiliformes > Mugilidae > Chelon > Chelon labrosus. The sequence continues at coordinate 9,284,758 of NC_140341.1, forward strand.
CTCCTTGTTTTTTGTGATTCAGAAAGATGCGTGCGCTGCCCGCATGTGTGTTCTCCGCCTGTGAGCCCCCATCCCTCTCTGACTCTCCCCCCTCTCTCTCTCTTTCCTCTCATATACATCTGACCTACACTCTCTGCGCTCTGTTTTCATTGCCGCTATTGAAGTGTCTTTGTGAACCCGGTCGGGTCTAGATGGAGGGATGGGGAAGAAGAGTAGAGAGGGAACCGGAGAGAGACAGAGGGAAATGAAGAGGAGGGTCTCAAGTGCTCTCACTGCTTCTACATAATGGCCCTGGCTCTCGCCCGCTCCATTAGTTGCCCTGGGAGACCAGACATCACACACACACTCGCACTCGCTCTCACCACCTTTGCTGACCAACAAAGCATCCTGGATGCTGTCTCCTTGGCGACCACCTCCCTTAGATTTTCTCGTGACTGTGATGATGAAGGAAGGACGATGGAGGTTGTAGTCTGGAGGGGAAAAAAAAAAAAAGATGAGCTGTGATACTCCAGCTAAGTGCTTGGAGATACATGTCTGATTACCCGCAAGTGTGTGTCTCAGTGTGTGTGTGTGTGTGTGTGTGTGTGTGTGTGTGTGTGTGTGTGTGTGTGTGTTTGTGTATTCCACCTCCACAGACACGTCCCAAGTTTAAAGTCAATACACGGATCACTCCTAATCAAGTTTCTAATCAGAGTCTCCTTCTGTTCCAGCTGTTAATACATATACGGTGTGAGCATTTCTTTAGTGAACTCTTCCAGGTGAACAGGAGTAAAGTCGTGGATGAAGAGTTTTTTTTTATGAGTAGCTGTTTCCTCTCAGTGTCTGATCGAAATTCATACCGAGGTCTCTGTGTTTTAGTTTTTTCTCTATAAAAGTGTTGAGGTCTGAACAGGAACACTGCAGCTTTGTCCTTTTCTGACCCTTACCCATAACACCAATCCTTTTTTAGGAAGATTACTTACTGTATTTTCCGCACTATAAGGCGCACTTAAAAGCCTTTAATTTTCTCAAAAAACGACAGTGCGCTTTATAATCCGGAGCGCCTTATATATGGATTCATTCTGGTTGTGCTTACTGACCTCGAAGCGATTTTGTGTCGTACACGGCGCTCACGGCGCTCAAAGCCGCACCGCTTGCAGCATTACGGTTACCGTAGTCAGGAGAATCACGGAGCAATGCTCAGCAATGCAGGACGGAGGCAGAAGCATTAAACGAGGTGAAAATCATTATAAATCGGGTCATGTCGAGAGCTGTAGTTACACGAAGGGAGTTTTGGTCGGTTCTGTACGCGCCAGCATGCGGGACTTGTAGTTCGTTTAATTACGTATTTTCCACAGCGTTTTACTTAACTATCTGGCGACAAACTGTGACATTCTTGACATGTAAAATCATTTTTTATTCTGAAAAACAACATATGTATAATCCAAGGCACAAGTCGATCGGGACCAGATAATAATTTATCTTTCGCCATAGACTGCCGTTCATATTTTTTCAAAAGATAGGTCCCATAACCCGGAAGTAAAGGGGGCGGGACTTCGGCTCTCTTAATGCGCCTTAAAGTCCGGTGCGCCTTATATATGAAAAAAGATCGAAAATAGACCATTCATTGACAGAGCGCCTTATAATCCAGTGCGCCCTATAGTGCGGAAAATACGGTACTTTAATTGTTCTTTGGGATTATTTAGGGGTGCACGATAATGATCGGTCAACAAACAACATGGCGGCGGTGGTGTGGGGCTTTTTCAAAGTTTCCGAGGATGACATTTCTCTGGCTGTTTGTAACAAATGTTTAAAGAAAAATCCGCACCAGCATTAATACCTCGAATACCTGGACTTGTACCCACTGGTACATATGTTATCGGTTATCGGTATCGCCCGTTGGAAGCAGAAAGTTATCGGTATCGTTTTTTTAAAAAAAGTTATCGTGCATCCCTAGAATTATTTCTTATCAGGAAAAAGTCTTAATTTTGCAGAATATATATGTTTTAAACAAAATACTCATTTACTTTTCAGTAAATATCTGAAATACGTTGGCTAATCAGCATCTTACTCTATAACTTCCTGCTCTCAGGCACCAGGAGAGAAGTGATTAGATCTGCAGTCTAATCGCTTGCATGCTTTTATAGTTAAGTCATCACTGGGATTTCACCCTTGTTGCGTTTTTAAACAGTGTAATTTACTTGGTATATTACTCTTGAGGTATTCTGAAGCATCTCTACCAATTAGCTCCACCGATTTTTAATATCTTCAAAGCCAGACTGTGTATTACACCCATAATACATCAGAAGAAAACAGAAATTAGACGCTGCAGGAATTGCTGTGCACAAACTTTATTTTGTTGTACAAGTACTGTCGTTGGTTGTGAATCTTGATGACCGTTTGATGCAACTAGTTTGAAGTGAAAATTGGCGTTGTCTAAAAATGCATGTATATAGTGCATCAGACATTGCTTCAGCAGTTTGTTTTAATAAGCAAATAAGTTTAGTAAAATCAATGAGAATACATTTGTAATGCGTGCGATGTCAGTAGTGAAATGTAAGCTAGAAGGTTAGCAGAAGAGATTTAAATTTTGAACTTTCTGCGAACTTAAGTTTATTGATCAGTAACTAAAACATTTAGGCTTCTATAAACCTTGTATTCTGATATTCCGTTGCTCCAAATACTATTTATTTCTAAAGGCTGCTATTGGCTGAAGTTATAGAGTCGAGACTTTGTTCAGACGTTTTGTGTCTAAATTTTAAACCTCTGGTGTCTCCCTGCCCTCCAGGAACGAGATGGAGCGCCAATTCCTGGAACTCCTTCAGTTTAATATCAACGTCCCAGCCAGCGTCTACGCCAAGTACTACTTCGACCTGCGGCAGCTGGCTGACGACAACAACCTCAGCTTTCCCCTGGAGCCCCTCAACAACCAGCGCGCCCAGAAACTAGAGGTGAGGTAGCTTCCAAAAAAGACTGCACAGTTACCTGTTTCAGATCTGCTGGTAGCTACTTCAAATTCTCAAGTGAAAGGAAAATAAGTCAGTGTTTATTTTTTGCAACTCATTCCTGTATAGTTAAGTGCAATAAGAGCTGATTTATATTTATGCAGATTTCTTTAGTCTGATTAATTTTTCAGTAACTGAAGTTTTGTCATTGTTCTTTTAGGCCATTTCAAGACTATGTGAAGACAAGTACAAGGACCTGAGTCGCGCCTCGATGAGACGATCCTTCAGCGCAGACAACCTGATAGGTATACGACGCTCCAATGCTGTCCTCTCATAGGCCAGACTTCTTCCCTTCTGTTTTCCAAAGCCCAGCTAACCCACAGCCAGTCCTGGACAAACATGGCCACCTCACCGTGGCCGCCGTGTTTCTTACATTGAACTTGAAATTGAATTGTTTACCTAAATTGACAAAACTCTACCAGACGACTATTGTTTTTACAAAATCCCTTATTTATTTCTTACTCTTCCCTCATTTCTAAAGTGTTAAGTAGGAGCAGCTCTGATGGAGGTTGACTTTGGATTGTCATGAAAATGTGATTTTTACAAAAAGAAACTAATTATTCCCTGCAACATTAAAGGACAAGGCCGGTGTTGTTCTATATTTTTGTCACTAAATCCCACGACTACACCAAAAACATATTATATTTGACTCCAGGTCCTGACCCTTCTGAGATTTAGGCCTTAACTCAGTAAAGTGTTTGTTTGTTTGTTTGTCTGCAGCACAGGCTCTTTTTCTCTTCAAGTCAGTTTATCTTGTGATCTGTCCCTGGGATTCATTAACAGTTTCAAAAATATAAGACACCACCAGACGTCTTTATTTTAATAGACTCGAGAACAGGTGCGAAATGTTCTCTCTTGTAAATTAGACACCAAACGTTTCTTTGGGTGGGTGTAAGTCACACTTGTTTACTGTCGATACCAGTGATGTTTTATTATGTTTGAGTAAATTTTCTACCCATGTGGACTGAACATACGGCATGTCTCATATTACAAAGTATTGAACTATTAATACTCCACAGGAGTCGACTGAAGCAAACCTTCGGTCAGGAGTGCCAACTGCGATTGGTTTCATGTTATATATTTACCACAGGTGGTCCAGCGGGACAGTTTACTGACACTGGATCGATAACGGTTACTGAGTGGCCCGGTGCAACAGTTAGGTTGACGTAATGTAGGTGGGGGTCCACACTGTCCTGTATAGTGCCCCTTTAAATCCTGCCCGACCTCGCCTGTAAGAGCCCCTCTACAGATTTCCAGTCTTGTCCCAAACGTGACTACACTACATAGATACTGAGAGGGGGGAAAAGACACTGATGGACACCCCTCCCCTCCTTTTTGCTTACTATGTAGGCTACTAGCTGTGAAATTTGTCTTGTTTTTAATTGAAAAAAAAATGCAGATGGAGTATTTTAAATAAACACTAATCATGTAACAAAGACAAGTTGTGGATTTTGTTTATTATGTTTTATGATGATGTAGCTTTAATTTATTGGCTCTGTCTATGCTGGCCTTCTGATTGGTCTGATGGGAACCAATCAGAGGACTCCTACCCTTTGTCAAGCCCCAACCATTGTCCTGACTATGTTACTGTTGTAGTTTAGACCAGGGGTGTCAAACTCATTTTAATTCAGGGGCCACATACAGCCCAGTTTGATGTCAAGGGGGCCGGACCAATAACACGATAGCATATTTACCTATAAATAATAAACTCCAAATGTTTCCCTATGTTTTAGTGCAAAGAAGTACATTTTGAAAATGTTTACATTTAATGACTGGACGTTTCTTACGAAAAAGAAATGCAATTTCTGTTTAGTTCTAGGTATCAGTGTTGTGTTATGTCCACTAAATCTGTGTGAACCCTAGGAATAGCGGTTACTTTTATTGGAAAAATTGCAGTTAATGTCTTCTATGTAATTTTTGCAATTCGCAAATTCATCCCGCGGGCCAGATTAGACCCTCTGGCGGGCCGGTTTTGGCCCCCGGGCCGTATGTTTGACACGTATGCCACAGACTGTATAAAGATGGACGGCGGAACAGCTCCTCAAAAGTGAAGCCAAAGCAAGTAGAGCTCCCCCTGGTGGCTGGCTGCAGTATAGGTCATAAGCTCCGCCCCCTCCATGTTAGTGGATGGGGCTTGGGCCAAATTAAAACGCTTAAGTACACGTCAGATAATTCATTCAGCAACCGTGCTAATGTTGGCAGACATTGGAGAAAAAAAGTTTTCTGGTCTTTAAATATGGCTATTTCCACGTTTGTCTACTTTATATTTTTGCATGTTAATAGAGAGCCGAAGTCCCGCCCTTCTACTTCCGGTCCATGGGACCTATCTTTCGAAAAAATATGAACGGGAGTTAATGGAGAGATCGTAATTATTTTTTGGTCCCGTTTGAATTGTGGCATGAATTTCACATATGATGTGTGTGAATTTAAAAGATAATTTTTCACGTCAAGAGATAAATTATTTGACGTAAATAAGCTGAACAACATTAGGTTTGGTATGAGATCGCTTAGTGAACTACATCTCTCGTCTCGAACAATGTACGTCACTAGAGAACTATGGCTGTCTCCTTGTTGAGCTTTACCGTCTTCTTCCAGGACGAAGGCAGAAGCATCAAACGAGGTGAAAATCATTATAAATCGGGTCATGTCGAGAGCTGTAGTTACACGAAGGGAGTTTTGGTCGGTTCTGTACGCGCCAGCATGCGGGTAAGCGGTAAGCGACTTGGACTTGTAGTTCGTTTAATTACGTATTTTCCATAGCGTTTTACTTAACTATCTTGCGACAAACTGTGACATTCTTGACATGTAAAATAATTTTTTATTCTGAAAAACAATATATGTATAATCCAAGGCACAAGTCGATCGGGACCAGAAAATAATTTATCTTTCGCCATAGACTGCCGTTCATATTTTTTCGAAAGATAGGTCCCCTGGAGGCAATCGGAAGGGGCGGGACTTCGGCTCTCTATTCACTAGTTTCAATACTAACCAAGCCACGGTCATTTGTCTAACCTAGCAACAGTAACACAGGAAGTCAGGAGTTGATTGGAGCCCTCTGAAGACCAATCAGAAAACCAACAAAGGTTCAATTCCAAGAGTTAACAATCGATGTCGATATTAAGTTCATCTAACACCGTCTACATACATGCATCTGCAACTATATCCATTATCGTGGTAGTTGCAAACACTGTCCGTCATCTGCTATTTAAAAAGAAGTTAAAGAGGATCTGCATCTCCTGCTATCTCAATCCTGATTTGTAAGTATTTGCTTTAATGGCTGTCATTATGGCGTTTTCTAATTATCATTTCAAAATGCTTCTTTTAGGATAGAAAATTGTTTTCGTCTACACTGTTGGTCACTCGTCAATAGTATGGTCTACTACTCTATATCCAGCATGGTTCCAGCCCAGTTGCTGAGTATAAGTGACTGAAGTTCTTCCTCTCAGTCAGAGGCTTATAAAGCTTTTATTGGTGAAGACATTGGACTGGACTGTGACCTTGTTGGATAAGTGCAGGCTATTGCCACTTTTATTGTGCATGTAGAACTACTGATGTACCACTATTGTTGTTGAGTCAGGTGCATTGAGAGTTTAATTGAAGTTTCGGTGTTGCTGCAATCAACCATGTAGGGATTTTATTCAAAACAATGACATAGTTGAGAGACGATATGAGTTTCCTTACTGTCAGAGAGAGCACTTTACAGTTTATACCTGTGGCCTCTCTGTTTAACGGCCTTTATTCAATGCGTGGCAGTAGTAATCCTTACATTATTTTTCTGTTAGTGTTGATTTAATAGCGGTTTTATTTAAAAAAGACATTTCCATCTCCTTCATTAGTTCTTAACTTATTTAAGTAGGGAAAATGTGCTAAATTCACAATCTACAGGTAGATGGATAGATGTACATGCAGTAAAGAGAATACACTTTAGTGCCATCATGGCAGACTGCACTGCTTTCCTCTTTAAAACCCCATTAAAATAAGGTGCATAGATTCTTGCTAATTGCAGCTACTTATGTGCTTTTAGAATCAGCATTTACTGCTTGTTGTAGACTAAACTATAAGAATGAATGTCTTGTTGTTGCATGCATTATCGTCTACTGTGTGAAGCAACAGTGAAATCCTGTCAGGGAGAGGTTTAAAGATGGAGGACGGTGCTACAAAAGTGTACACAAAGTGACGACACAGGATCCTGCAAGAGGTACGTGAGATGTAACTGTATTTAAAGACAAAGTTGTTTTTTAGTGCACCTTTATGACCTATAGCCGTTTATATGAAGGAGACTGTAACTGATTACTGTGTATTTGTTTACTGTCATATTTAGGCCACTAAACAGCCACACTGTGGTGATAATTGATGAAGTTATGTGCATTTTCCCCCCCACAAATTCACTTTTAATCAACTTATTTAATGATGTTGCTTTACTACAAGTTCAGATGTCGTTCAGATACGCACAGACAGACTGTTCCCTTTATTTCTGTTCTCTTGAAGCAAAGAAATCACAAGAAAAAACTTTTGCAGACACAGATGTACAAGAAACGTGCACCAACCTTGAGATCAACTCACTTTTAATTTCACAATGTGAATCAAAATCTACAGTATTTTTTTTTTAATTATTGTTATTTTTATATCCTTTAAGGAAATCTATGAATGTGACAGATGATGTACACGTCAACAAATAATCCGTCAATACTCTTTTTGGCATTCATCGTCACTCAAGGCGTCACAATCACTCACACACATCAGACTAATAAATTAGAGAGATCATCTAGCATGTGGACACACAGTAGTCTAAGCAACACAAGGGGGGCGACAACACTGAAGGAGAATATCGCAAAACATCACAGGAGGGAATAAGAAAACGGAAAATACGTTTCTGATCCACGATACCAGAATCATTTAATGCACCGGTTTGGTCTTGTAGTTGGACTGTTTGCACTGAGGTGGCTTTATTTTTGTCATTCCAGTCCAAGTTAGTTTTGTAAATAGCACTGCACACTTTATGTCATCAGTGCCTCCAAAAGAGATGATCCACATTTGACCACAGATTCCTACTGATAACTACTTTTAAAATCACAAATTCAGTCAATTGTCAGTGCGATTTCTCAAAAGTTATAAAAGACGGAGTACAAAACTTTAAAAAAAAATAGCTTGTTTAGCCATAAACTGTTACAATAATAACAAAATAGATTTTCAAGTGCTTGTTTTTATCCAACAGTACTTAATTTACAATGAATTAAAGAAAAAAAAAACTGAAATCCTCATATTTTAGTTGAGACTCATATATATTTTATGTGAGTCTCTGTCAAATTTGAAACTATTATCACAAATTACTGATTGGTCAAGGAAATATCAGAACACAGTGGAAATACTTGTTAGATTTTTCCATATCACAATGTGATGTGTTAAAAACGCCTGTTTTCGAGCTAAAACTCAAAGAAAGAAAAATTCACAGTGTTAAAAATAAATGCAAATTAGTTCATTTTAGCATTTTTCTTTTATCAAAACAGTCGCTAGGTGGCTTTCTATTTAAAATCTGTCCAATAAGTCAACTAAGTGTTTCAGTTTTACATCTGTTTGTTCTGCAGTGAAAGTATTAGAAAAGCATGTTTCTCAAAATAAGGTCTGGGGACCTTTACAGGGCCTTGAAATTAAATCAAGAGACCGACAGTGTAAGTTCACACATTTTAGACATATGTGGCACAAAAGTCAGTGGTCTAACGTTGTCCTGTTGGGGGGAGGGTCTGTGTTTGAGGGTCCCTGATGAACATAAAATGAGCAGCTCCACTATGATCCAGCAGGTGGGGGCAAAGACCAATGACATCTTGTAGCTTTAAACTGATCATTGTTGTTGTTTCAAACAAAACTTTTCATCAAGACTCCCATTGAGAATTAGTGACTTTACAGCAAAGCTAAGGTCTTCTGAGGAACCTGAGGAACCTGAATAAATGAATTCACTTTTCAAAACTGACAAATTAAAGACACTTTCCTCAACACACTTTGTGATCATACCAAACACACCACTCAAACACTGACATACAACAACACATTTATGTGTCTTACACTTCGCTTGTGGCATTGGTTGGTTATACACTAAACAATATCGCACATATCTTCTTTTTCTTTCTTTTTTTTTTTTTACAGGTGATATATATTTATATATATACAATATGTACACAAATAAATATGTTATTCTCTCTCAGTGCTCAGGATAAGCAGACAGGAAGAAGCATGCGAGAGTCCATTATGGATCCACTGCTAATAAAAAGCAGTTCTAGTTCTAGATCTTTTGGTCCGTCATGTTTTATATCACCTCAGTTTTTGATATTCGGAGCTCAATGATACAAGAAGGACACACTCCAGATGTTTGGCAACAATCTGATTCTCTGTGTTTGGATCCTGGCGAGAGAGCTGACTGTCCGGGCTCTATGTCCTCTTAAAAGTTCATATATGGGATGGTGCAGCTTTATGGTAGATCCCTGATGTCAGTCCAGTTCCTGTATGACCTGTTAGAGCCGTACTGGCCTCACTGTACATGGAAGGTGGAGCCAAGGCTTTCTGCGGCCAGCAGGGGCAGCATCGAGCCACAAACCTCCTCCAGGACTCCAAGGTCTTTCCTGACCAAATCCACACTCCTGAGGTGATGCCCACCACTAAGCACATGAAGTATTTGAGCATGAAGACGGCGTAATCGGGGCCCAGGCCTGAACGCTGGCGCTCAGACATGCAGGAGCAGGCCAGCGCTCTCTCCCAGCCGGGCCGGTAGTGCTGCTCATAGACGAGGCAGGCCACCACGATGGTCGCGGGGACTGTATACAGCACGGTGAATAGTCCAATGCGAATCATTAGCCGCTCCAGTTTGTCAGTCTTGGTGCCACCTTGCTTGATGATGCTCCTGATGCGGAATAGCGAAACAAAGCCAGCAAGTAAGAAAAGTGAACCAGTGAAGAGGTAAACCACAAGAGGCGCAAGTACAAATCCCCTCAGATTCTCCAGACTCTGGTTCCCCACGTAGCATATTCCAGCCACAGGGTCCCCGTCCACAGAGCTGAGAGCCAGGACCACGATGGTCTTGACGCTGGGGATGAGCCAGGCGGCGAGGTGGAAATACTGAGAGTATCCGGCGATGGCCTCGCTGCCCCACTTCATCCCTGCAGCTAGGAACCAGGTGAAGGACAGCACCACCCACCAGATGGAGCTGGCCATGCCGAAGAAGTACACCAACAAGAAGACGAGGGTGCAGAGGGCAGGGCCGGTGGTGTCGTAGAGGATGTGCAGCTGGTCGCCACCAATGCCGCTGGCGCCGCATGCCACCCGCTCATGACCTGCCACCAGGCGGATGATGTAACCCAAGGAGACGAAGAGGTAGCAGGTCGCCAGGAAGATAATGGGCCTCTCTGGGTACTTGAATCGCTCCATGTCGATGAGGAAGGTAGCGACCGTGGTCAAAGTGGAGATGAAGCACAACACCGACCAGAGTCCGACCCAGAAGCTGGTGAAAGCGCGTTCGTCGGCCGTGAAGTAGGGTTGGTGGCAGGGCTGGGCGCAGTTGGGCAGGGTGCCGGTCTGGACCCGGCCGTACAGGTTGTGGGACTCCCTTTTGATGGGGACCAAGGGGTCTCGACAGCGGCACTCCCTGTCACACTGCGGAGGGTTGTTGGGGGGCCTAGTCCTGCCTTTAGGGGTCGGCTTGGGGAACTGGGGAGCCAGGGTGGTTGTCTCGCTGTTATTCTGGTCCATGCACAAGGTCTCGTCTCCCAGCTGGGGCAGCTGCTCGCAGCTCATCCTCTCGGGCCACTCGAAGCCGTACTGACTCATCAGAGGGGAGCAGCCCCGTTTGGCCCGTTCGCACACAGAGCGGCAGGGTGGAAGCGGCTTGCGGTAGTCCGGCAGGCAGATCGGAGTGTACATGCTGCACAGGAAGAAAAGCAGGTCCGGGGAGCAGCGGATCCGGACCAGGGGCCAGAACTGGTGCACCTCCAGCCCCACCTCCTCCTGGGTGTCGTGGTTGAACTGGTTGGGCATGTAGGTCAGGTTGTAGCCGATGCCCCTGCACATGGGCACGGTTATGGGCTCACACACCAGCTCCTTGGAGGCTCCTGATGTGAGAGCAGGACACCAGAGCAGAAGCAGCAGCAGCAGCAGCGGAGGCTGCAGAAGCACCAGGCTGCAGGGCATGCGTCTGATTATAGATGCCATGTGAAAAATAAATATTAAAATGTATAATTATGGATTCAGAGTCATCAAAACTAGAAGGAAAAAATAATTTCGCGGTGCAGCACTTCTTTAATTTGAGTTCATCTTGGAAAACTTCTTCCTCTGGATGAATCAGGACCAGAAAAAGCAGCTTTCAGCCTCTTAATGATTGAAAACCAAACGAGTCGAACTCTTTACGGCAGATCCAGTTCTTCCAGCGCCTTGCCAGAGCTGTCAATCATTCACCAGAGCTCCCGCAATCATTACGGAGAAAGTTCATCTCCGTCGGTCACGTTCTAATAAATCTAACGACCCTGTAACATTTTTACCAGCTCCGTTTCTCCCCGGGTGGCCGCATGCGGCGGAAAAAGTCGCATCATGAAAGTCGGGGTCGGTGGAAAAAGAGATGTCCATGAAAAATGTGATAAAACAAACAAACAAAAATATATATAAATCACAGAATGGTCATGAAAAAAAGTGAGCAAAAGTGTCCGGTGTCCGGTGTCTGCGCCCGGAGGCTGATGCGTAAAATCCACTTGACGTCGGTTTATTCCATCAGCAACTTCAAATCCCTATTTTCAAACTTTCTCAGGTGTCCTCTTTTTTTTTGTTGCTTCTGCAGGGAAAAGAAATACAAAATAAAACAATAATCCGAAGAGTCCTTCAGGGTGAAAACTTCTCCTGAGTCGTAAAGTCCGGCAGCGTGCGGCAGCGGCGCTCACTGAGCCCGAGGACGGAATAAAGTCCGTCTGAAGCTGCAGCACCTCCTCATCACACCGAGGGGCTGCTGCGTTCAGGGCCGTCGGAAATGTCACGACTCTGTGAGCGCATCAGAAAGAAGACTCAGGGGATTTCTTTGAAACCGAATCAGTGTTCCAAAGCCATTTTATTTCATTATGTTGGCCTTTTAATTCAAATCACAGCCCAGTTCAGATTTAATATTAATATTACATTTTATTTATTTAGAGCGAACAAATAAAGAATAAACTGTGAATACAGCAACAGGCACAGTGACGGGATCAATAGATGCAATAAGAGGTTAAAAAGAAAACTTAAAACAAAATAACTAAACAAAGATTTCTAATACAGTATAATTAATTAGTGCCAGAATAAAAAGTGCACTGCTCCTGAATGCACCACTGGTGATTTATTTACAGCTCTGAAGTGTATTTATCAAGAGTATATTTATTGTGTTTGTGTCATTTTATTGCTTTACTGGCCTTTTTTCCCTCCCTTAATACAAACAACGCATCCATTATGACGTCTTTAATTTTTTATTTTTTGCAAATTGGCTAAAACGTTAAGGTACTTGCTTTCAAGTTAGTCTTTTTTTGCCTGATAATGTACTACCAGGCTTTAATGTTGTGTTTAAATGCATACAAACACAGTTTAAAAGTTTGTTTCTTTATTTTTCTCTTTAAGTAATATACATTTTACTGTCTTTACTGCTTTATTAAACATTACGTCAACACTGGTCTCTGGTTTGAGCCTAAAAACTCTCAATCCTAGTCTGAATGAGTTAAAATGTCTTTTTGTTTCTTTGTTATTCTACAGCTAAGTGAAGTCTGACTGATGAAAAGCAGCCTCCATGCATCTAACTGCTTCACACAGAGTCCACTCGGGAGAATCTCCAATATCCAGCAGCACCTGAACGCATCCTTGAGTCCTATTTATGACTTCCTGCATTAGGAGGTAGGAGTTTTCCAGGAGAGATGAATGTTACCAGTGATGGATAAGGTCTCTCCACCCAGCGACCACACATGTACAGGCACCACAGTTTTGTTTTTGCGTTTTTGCATAATGACAACTACATTATACTATATTTTTCTCGTTAACAACTAAGAATTCGATCCTTTCTCTTATTTACATATTTTCTATTTATCATTTTGTTGCTTGTTTTCTTGTTTCTGACGCTATCACGCCGTATTTTGTTTAATATTCCCACCTGACCATTATGTTCATTTTCCACGTGCAAACCGGTTGTTGTCCTGAGTGTTTGTCCACACACACACACACCGTCCCTGACCTCTGATAAACCTCTGACCTCAGTTTGTATTTCCCTGACGTCGGCAGACAGACGGCCTGTTTTTCATTTCCTGTTCGCTCTGCGTACGCTGAACATGTCACAGTAACGGTGTTTAGCCGCTTCTCTTTAATTAAACAAGACAACAGATGTGTAGGACACTGTAGTTATATATGTTCTCATCAAACAGCTTTATTGGTGACTGCTTTTATTCGGTCGGACTTCAGAAACCACTTGACATCCAGCGGTCTTAGGATTGTATAGGGTTTACATGAGGTTTGTGTTCACTGTACACTGAGACCTACAGTAAATTGTTAGTGGGGGCCTATGGGTTGAGGGGAGGAACCTCTGTGGATCATCCCACAGATACTTGATCAGTTTGGGATCTAGTGAATTTGGAGGCCAGGTCAACACCTTGTGCTGTTCTTCATGTTTTTCTTCTGAAGCAGAGCTCTTGTCGTGAAGCTGCTGCCGTTTTTAAAGCCGATAACCAGCAACAATATTTGCTCTTGTGTTCGGTTGCACCAGCGTCTTGTTTTCTTAGCTTCTTATCATTTGGTCGTTCGGTGTCTCTCTCTCTGATCTGTACAGTGTATGTGTTACAGTGAGGGTACTTCAAAACGTGAAGTGGCTCAGAGGCAGCGGTGCGTCAGACAACCGCTGTTTTACAATGAAAAAGGATTATTCTGATTTTCATCAGTTTCTGCAAACTTTAGAACAAACGTGTTGAGAGAGAGAGAAAGAGAAAGGAAGGTTCATGCATGTGTTAAATATTATGTCACATCGATAAGACAAGATTAGACTTTATTGACCCTCAAGGGGAAATTCAGGTGTTAAAACTGGAGGACTTATTAAGACTTATTTTTTTTATGATATAAAAATGCGTTTACAGATCACAAGGAGCTGTGAGTGTTTTATATTTAATCTAATCTTTTGATTTAAATCAGGAAGTATTTGAGTAAATATGTAAGCAAGATGCTTTTATGTCAACAGTGAGAAATTTTCAATGTTTTATTCCTGGAGCTAAACACACATTTCAGTTGTGTTGAGCGGTTAATGCTAATAAATGAAATCAAACTAAATGAAAAATTAAAAAAATAAATAATCTGCAGCAGTTCAGTCACTGATATCTGTCTCCGTCTCGCCCTCTCTCTTGGTCTCTCTCGCCGGACAAAGGTCACAATGCTCTCTCTGGGACAAAGGTCTCCAAAGGTGTGTGTGTGTGTGTGTGTTTAGTGGTGAGGGTGTGTGTGCTCAGCGTATCAGCCTTTCAAGACAAGTCTCTCTGATTTCCCTTCGCTCAGGTCGCTCTGACAGACCAAAGCAAACAGCGAGGAGTTCGTGAGTAAAGCCTGGGAGGCATCAATCTCCCGTGTCTGCCCACAAACACACAAACACACACTCACATGTGTATGATTGCTTGTGGTGATTTTCCCTGGTGCCAGCCTTGTTTGACTAAGACTTCGGCGAGAAAACACACAAGGAGACGCAACCTGCATCACTGGCAGGTAACCAAGGGATACACACAGATTTCTGTTTACCATACCTGCGAGGACCCTAATTGACACTGCGGGTTGGACCAAGTCAAGTCCCTTTAATTCGTCTTCAAGGTTAATTCTGTTTTATTTCAATCTGATATATACAGGACTTTACTGTAGATATAGAAGTAGTAACCTCTAGGACAGAAAAATGAAGCCAACGTAAAAGTGCCCGAAACTAACTGCAGATCCTCAAATGACCACTCGAGGCAGGGTCTAAAAACAAGTCAGCCCCCGTAGAGCTCCATGTTAAAATGTCCAAATTTAATGAAGAAATAAACACTTTTACACCCTAGTACAACAGCAAAAATAAAAATTAAGTTATAAAGTAGTTTTGGTGTCTATAGTTAATTTCAGCATTTATGATAACTGTATAATATAATAATTGCGAGGCTTAAAGGGGAATTACTGTTTTTTACAACCTGGACCTTATTTCTGGCATAAAATACGATCATTTACTCGCCCATATAACTTTGGTGTCATTTGGAGTCATTCAGACGATATTTAGATCCGCGTATATCCATATAGTGGGAGTGAATGGGGCACCGAAATGCAGCCTCTAAATAATGCATTATCTGCCACGAAACTCGTTCATTTCACCAATATTTTGTTATGATACACTAGTGCTATTCCCCGTTGAGTCTGGAGTTACTCGATATCACCATACGGGGTCTGTAGATTGACCTACTAACATCTGACCTTGATGATGTCATCGCGCACCCCGCGTGGCTTGATTACCTGTAATTGGCCACTGCTATTTTTTATTTTTTTTGGTAACATGGCTGAATATTTTTCAGATTCTGAGGTTGTGGACGACGACTTTGTTTATGATGGTCGTCCTTACTGTTTTGAGCCAGAGTATACGGATGAGGAGCTTGTTGAAAGGAGGATGCGGAGGCAGAGAGAGGAACAGCTGGCCAAAGAACAACAAACCGCTGCATGTCCGCGAATAGATAACAGGTAACTCTGGACTCAACGGGGAATAGCACTAGCGTATCATAACAAAATATTGGTGAAATGAATGAGTTTCGCGGCAGGTAATGCGTTATTTAGAGGCTGCGTCTCGGTGCCCCAGTCACTCCCACTATATGGATATACGCAGATCTAAATATCATCCAAACAACTCCAAATGACACCAAAGTTATATGGGTGAGTAAACGATCGAATTTTATGGCAGAAATAAGGTCCAGGTTGTAAAAAACGGTAGTTCCCCTTTAAAGTTAAGCATAATTAAGGGTGGGGTTGCTTTGAGTGACAGGTGGGAGGAGTCTCAGGTTGTTAGCTGTCAGTGTCAGCGTCACCGGCCAGCCTCATCTTTAATTTTTGAGCCAGAATGTAGGTGGAGTCATCCCCTGCCAATATGGCGGCCTCCTGTGTCAACCACTTTGAGCTTCAAAACTGCTCAGAAGGAATATCTCTACAACAGGGATGAGAGGACAAACTTAGCATGAACCATACAGATGCTACAGCCACATTAATGTATAATACCCAACGATAGGTTGGAATAAACTAGAATGAACCTTTCTCAGCCACCGAACACCCACTTGGAGACAACCACAATCTGAAAAATTAAAGAACAGGTCTGCAAAGAGGAGGAAGAGCATTAAGCATCCGCCTTCTTTGTTGATTTGTACAAATTAACTATTTATGAGTGCGCTAACTGCAGATTTCTTTTTAAACTTGTCATCCTCAACTCCAACCAAACAGCGGCTAATACCACAATTACAAAAAACGCCCCTTTACTCCAAACACGGCGCCTGTTTTTGCCTTCACAAGCGGAGCATAAACCTTTGTCCCAGCGGAGACCTGTCACAGCAGGGAAAGCGCATGCGAATTAAACAATGGCTCGGTTCCATTAAGTCTCCCAGTCAGCTATGACTGTGAAGGAGTGTGCAGGACCTCCCCTAAGTGGAATGCAGCCGTCATTAATTCACCTGTGCTTTCAGGACATGTCTGCTATGCAAAAAAATCTATTAAACACAAGAGAACTTTCGGCTGAAATAGTAAATTAAGGTTTGAATACTGCTATTTTTTGGCCTTTCCCTTAGAAAGGAAACGTCAGGTTGGCGGAGCCGCTCATAGACACAAAACAACCGCTGGACATCGCTGGTTTAAGCTTTAACAGTTCATGTGTGTTTTGCATTCGTCATATTTTTATGCTGAAGTAAAATGTTTCTCTTTGAAGCACAGTGGAAGGAAAAATCTGCAAAAGTCTAAGCGGCCTTCATTTGACAGAACCGTTCATCTCCGTCTCTTTGCGACTCAATCATGGCGCCTCTGATCTGAACACACCTTCAGGAATGAATTCATTTTTTTTTTATTATTATTATTATTTTTTTGGTTTGTTTGTTTCCATAGCAGACTGTAGATTGTGCTTGCGTCCCCCCCACCCCCACCCACTCACAGGAAGCCACTTTCATGTCAGCGCCGCATGAAAAAAATCAAACATGCACAGACTTGGAGCTTGTTTGACTGAGGCCATCCGTCACGGAGAACAAACTTCACGGGCTGCCGTCGGACTCACGTTATCGACTCCCCGCACGCGATTTTTGATGTGATGAGAGCAGAAACCGATAGAAAGCGAAAGAGACGAAACTCATCATTAGACGCTTTGAAAAAAACCCACAGTTACTGATAATAGACTACAGTGAATGAGGCTTTTAAGAGTCTGAACTGTGGCGGTTTCCTGTTTACTGAGCCGTTAACTTTTAACTAACTATTCGGATTTTCCCTTTCCTGAAATACCTGTTTCATCCTGTTGTTTTATTTATGTGATGTACACCGATCAGGCATAACATTATGACCACCTTCCTAATATTGTGTAGGTCTCCCTTGTGCCTCCAAAACAGTTGTGACTCATCAGAGAATGGACATGGGCCTTCTGAGGGTGTCCTGTGGTGTCTGGCAACAGGATGTTGTTAGTGGGGGGCCTTTGGGTCCTATGGGTTGAGGGGATCATCCCACAGATATTTGATCAGTTTGAGATCTAGTGATAATGGAGGCCAGGTCAACACCTTGTGTTGTTCTTCATGTTTTTTTAATCAACGGGGCGAACCACGGTAGATTTGTTTGTTTGGCTCGTGGTTCATAAAAGGACTAGGCTAATGATTGAAATATTAGTTGTTGGTAGACACTGAATGGTGAGGAAAACAGGGTTGTGCAGTGGCAGCGTGGAGGGGGGTGACTCCAGGACGCTGGAAGTCTGTGTTAAGCCTTCTCGAGGTGTCGTGGGCCTAACTTAAGGAAACATCGGTGAAGGGAGGTGCCCACTTGAAAACCCCAATGACATGCTGCATACTGCTGTTGTTCAGGCCAGGTTCCTGATGTCTTCATGTTGCTTGGTAGCTATGGTTAGCTGCTGAGCGGGCCATACAAGCCAGCAGCGTTAGGTTAGCTTATGTTTCACAATGTTTGAATTATCCTCTGCTGCTCTGTGGGCCTACAAGCCAGCAGCATTTACTTAGTAAATGTAGATTGTAGGTTAAGCGTCATATCACACGACCGTAGGTTTGGTAGGGTTTCTCAGTTGAACAGAGCCTCTAAATGTGTTTTGCCTGGGACCTTGGCACAAGGGATTGTAGCATCTTATCCTGTGTATTACTGAATGGTTCCTAAACCGTTTTTGTGTGTCTGCATCCTGCTGGGGATGGCTGCTGCCATCAAGGAGTGTCATTGTTATGGGGTGGGGGTGCCTGGTCTGGTCTAGGTGGGTGCTACATGTCTAAGTAACATCCACATGAATGAATGCCAGGTCCAAATGTTTCCCAGCAGAACATTGTATTGACACAATGTTATTGACTTCAGCCTGTCAGTGGTTTTAATGTTGTGGCTGATCGGTCCAGTGTTGAACTTTTATCGTCGAGTAGAGATGAGGAGCCAACCTTTTTCACATCTTTTAAATGTTATTTACGTTATTTAATGAACATTTAAATGAACAAACTAAATGATTTTTTTTACAGTGTAGTTAGCAGCTGCTCAAACTTTTCTCTTCCATTCTTGACCATTTGTTCCGATGGCGTTGAAGCGTAGTGAGGGAGTTGTTTTATGTTTTATTGCAGTTGATTAAAAAAAAAAAGAAGAAGAAGAAAAAAAAACGTTTTAATGACGATTAAAGTAGAAAAACAGCTTTAACCCTGATGAGAGCACTCAGACAATCTGCTCGGCCGAAACCTGCTGAAAGCTTCAATGTGTCCAAACGAGCCTCAGAACAACCAGGTCACTGGGAACGCTGGGGCCCCGCCAGCTTTTGTGTCGGGGTGGGGGCCTCTGTGTGTGTGTGTGTGTGTGTGTGTGTGTGTGTGTGCGCCTGTCAAAGCCATACACTCTCCTCTCATGTTGGGAGAGCAGAGGCCCGGCCCTTCCCTCCTCTGTGACCGTTGTCCTCCTCCTCCTCCTCCTCCTCCTCTTTTTCTTTCCTCCGTCCCCTTTTTCCTCCTTAAACTGTCTTTTGTTTTCATTTTCGTTTGGCATTTCTGCTCCGTCGTTGTTCGGGCCCTAAATGAGTCTTGACTGGCTCGCAGGCCACTGGAGAAGCACAAAGGACTCCGTTCTACTCGCTACAGTTGATCCATTGTGGGCGTCCCACAATGCACTAATTGGCGACGACAATTAAGCGCGGTCGACACTCGGCTTCAATTTGCCCGCCGCTCCACGTCCATCGCGGGGGAACCGGGTCCGCCTCCGAGCTCCAGACAGTATTAAACGTTCACTCTCTCAGGCAGCTTTACGTGCACCTTCATTCACATCGATCCGTTTGGTCTCACGATGTGACAACCGGCCGCTTCGTTTGTCATCCGGGAGGTCATGTTTGACCTTAGATCCAGAAGCTCTGGGTACATCCCCTGCCTTGCTTTTCTGATCAGACATTAGACATTTTTGGATTTGGTTTTGAGACGAGAACAATGTTGAGCACAAACTTCTCCTATATGTTGGAAAATTTGATCAGTTTTCTCCTGTTATTTAATTTATGTTGCACATTTACAAGAGAGGGCTACACAGTGGAGACGTGATTAGCACTGATGCCTC
This sequence comes from Chelon labrosus, assembly GCF_963514085.1. Lineage (NCBI taxonomy): Eukaryota > Metazoa > Chordata > Actinopteri > Mugiliformes > Mugilidae > Chelon > Chelon labrosus. Next base: position 9,304,521 of record NC_140341.1, read on the forward strand.
ACAGCAAGACGGTTCCTGGTTCAAATCCGTGGGCTGACTGGTTCCTTTCTGTGTGGAGTTTGCATGTTCTCCCTGTGTCTACGTGGGTTCTCTCCACCGTCCAAAGACATGCTCAATAGGTTAACTGATGATTCTAAATTTGCCGTAGGTGTGAGTGTGAATGGTTGTCTGTCTCTCTGTGTTAACCCTGAGGTAGACTGGAGACCTGTCCAGGGTGAACCCTGCCTCTCGCCCAATGACAGCTGGGATAGGCTCCACAACCCTTCACAGGAACAAGCGGTTACAGAAGATGAATGAATGAATGAAATTTACAAGTGAAATCTTCACATATTTAACACTCCGCTGTAGCCATATGTATGTATTTGTGGAGAGAAAAAGAGATCAGAATTGAAAATATTCAACTAATTTTTCACTACTTTTTCACGACTGAAAGCTTTGGATCAGCTGCTAAATGAAACCCTTTTTATTTTTATCAGTCCCTGGCGGAGCAGTTTGTGAGCAGGTCCCACCAAGGACATGAATATGACTGAACTTCACCAAAGACTAACCAGCAGGTTAAGAGGAAATTCACCGGCCTCGATGATCCCAGCTTCAGTTTTATTATTATTATTCTTATTTTCAGACCATCTGTTTCAGAGGTTCATATCTGAGCTGCCAACAATCACCGTGGTCAAGTCTCTGGAAGGCAGTTGTTGCAAAGTCGGCTCCAGAAAAGACAACTCCTGGCATGCAGTCCGTCCAACAAAAGATTTAAAATAAAGTTTTTAGATTTCAGAACTTTTTTTTTTTTTTTTCAGCAGCAATTTTTAAAGGTTTCAAACCTGAAAGAGAAATAATTCACCCCCATAACCTTTCCCTCCTCCATGATAGATGACTCTGTTCTGGTTGAGGTCTTCAGGAGACGTCTCTGTTCCACGCAAAACCAGATCTACGGCTCAACACCGACCCAATACCCTGATTTTCCTTCTGTCCAGAAAGGTAACTGCTTGTAAAGACTACTGGTCTTTTTATGTCAAACTGTTTTCGTTCTTCTCTCGCCATCGCTCAGATTTATGTTGGGACTTTTTGGAAAGACTCAACCCTAGAAAATAGTATTGCATATTGATGACACGTCTTTCAACACTATTCTAATGGAGACTTCCCTTTTCTTTCTGTAAATGCGAAACCAAGGAGGCAAAACAGATTCAAACCTTCATCAGCTGATGAGTTCAGCGCTGCTGGTTGACGGAGATACACACGTTGATGTATAAGACGAGTTAAGGTAAGAAACCTGCTGCTTGGTTTCAGTCTCGGTAAAGATTTAATCATCCATTTTAGCATTTTTAAGACTTTGTTGTTGAGCTGTAACCTCACAACTGCTGTTGCAACAAACCAGGCTCCATCTTGGTCCGATCAGCCACAACATTAAAACCACTGATAGCAGAAGTAAATAAAGTTGACCATCTTGTGACAATTCAATGTTCTGCTGGGAAACTTTAGGACCTGGCATTCATTGATGTGGATGTTACTTAGACATGTAGCACCCACCTAGACCAGACCAGGCACCCCCGACCCCAT